>NW_021937971.1:0-12471 GCF_001715985.3 Manacus vitellinus
CAAGAAAGCTTTGCTTTTGCAGGAGAAAATCTGGAAATCGGGCAGGAAGAAGAGAAGCCCCGTGACTCCTCCCTGAGCCCCAGACAGCCCATGAACTGCCTTGCTGGGAATGGTGGGATGGGCTGGACTCTGCATTGCTCCCTCGGGATGTGTGGTAAGACTGTTATGGCAACTTTTCAGAACAACCTGAAAGCATTTGCTGCCTTGGCTAGATGGTGCAAGGGCAGCCTTTAAGCAGCTGAAGCATTCCCTGAGGAGAACTCTGGGTCTGCCAGACCTCTCAGAACTGTTGGAAGCATCTTTGGTGGGGAGGGCAAAGAAAGGCAATGACCCCCTGAGAAGGGACTTTGTGTTAATGGCATCCCTTTGTGTTAATGCAAGTGAACTTTGTGAACAAGTGAACTTTGTGGGCTGTTCCCCCTGTAGGGCAGGTGATAGTTCCAGCTGCAGTGATGTGAAGAACAGTTAAAAAAGAGCCCCAAAAGCTGGAAATCCTCCTGGAGGCTCTTGGCAAAGAGAGTTTGCTGAGTTCCCCCTGACAGAAGGACAGTGATAGCTTTTGAGTGCTGGTAGATCCTTTGAATAGGTAGCCTTGAGTGTGTCCTTGTTGCCCCAGTAGGCCTTGTCCACCTCCCCATCTTCCAGGAGATCTACATATTGAAGTTTCAAATGCTCTCCCTAACCCTTTGTTGGCTTGAGGCTCTCCCCTCAGGAACTGCAGGAACTCCTGGTGCCGCCTGGGCCGATGGATTGGACGCCCCAGCCCCTCCGTTCCTGCCCAGCCACTGGGGCCGTGTCCAGTGGTGGCACTGCCAGCCCTGCAGGTGAAGTGGGAAGGGCCTTTGCAGGTCTGGTGGGTCACATTTATAGCAGGTAAAGTTGCAGAAAAAGGACCTGGGGTCTGTTATTCTTGAGTTCAGAAAGCTCCTTTTGGTTGGTGAGCAGGACAAAGTGGATCCTTCAGAGTTCCCATCCGTGTTTGTGTCTCAGCCTGTGTTAGGATTCAGGGCTGTAGCTGTTGTTGTCACTGGGAAGTCAAACTGTGCTTTAAGTAATGGGACACTGGCTTAAAGGACAAGTGTCAGGAAAAAATGGGGAATGATATGTGCATGTTGAGATGTAACAAGGGCTAATCCTTTTTGCAGTGGGATGGAGCCTGGAAAGTGCACAGAGCTGAGCCCAGGGATGTAAAGGGACCAAGCAAGGGAGGTGAAGAAAGAAGGAAGAAGGGAAGTGAGGCAGCAGGCAAGCAGCACCAAGTTGCTGTGTAAGCAGGTGAGTTGTGTTGAGGTTCCTCAGGCAGGCACTGAGGACTTGGAGGGCTCCAGACAGAGCAGGCCTGGGAAGGCCCTCAGTGAATCCCCTTGGAAACCTTCTAAGGGTGGGTGTGCCCTTTGGGAGCTGATTGCCAGGACTCCTGTTGGGCTGGGATCATGGCAGGGTGTTGTAAGCAAGGAATGCCTGGCTTCTAAACCTCACCAGATGAGTCTTAGAGGCTTCTTTGAAGAGCTGAGTTCAGGCAGGCAAATTGCCCCCCAGGAGGGACTCTGTGCCTGCTCTCCCGTGGCTCCAAGGGATCTCTGGCCCTTCACGCCGGCACCGAGATTTTCTCGGGAAGGGCCTCAGATCCTCGGACCAGTCTGGGACACAGGCAAGATCCCCCTGCCTTTAGAAATGAGGCCTTCTTGTGGCTGGGAAAACATTGGGTAATTCTTCAGTTTCCCTCTTTGCCAAACTCACCCAAACCTGTGCTAGGAAGAGATGGACTGGAGTCTCTCATCCCCTGGGCAGTTGTCCTGCATGACCTGGGAGCCTCTGGGATTAGACTGGCCTGGGCAGACAGGGAGCAGTTTGTCCTGTGGAGCTGGGCTGGGTTTGTTGAGGATGCCTTGGGAGGCAGGGCTGGAGAGGCTCCTCTGTTGGCTGTAGTGGTGGAAGGTTGTAGCAGCAGGGCTGGAGCCTTCGCCCTCCTGCTCCCCCCGTGAGCCCCGCCGGGCCCGTGCCCTTGGCAATGGAGGGCCCCCCATTGCTGAGTCAGCGGTTCCGGGGGCCAGGAGGGATGGGATCAGGATGCCGAGCTCCGCCCAGGGCCAGGGCTGCCAGTGTTCAACCATGCAGGGAACTGAAAGCACAGGGAGATGGAGGCCAAGCTGCAGCACAGGGATGGGTGAGAAAAGACCCTAGTCCTCAGGTGGAGCTTTGAATTCCCTGGAAAAATGGATCCTGTCAGATGGATCAGGCCCTTGTGGGTGCTGGAGCAGAGGCCTCTGTCATTTATGGTCACCCTGAAAGGTTGCAAGGACAGCAAGTTCTGACTGCAGGATGAGGTGGCAAACAAAGTGAAGTGGTCCAGAGAAAAGCTGAGGCTAAAATTGGCCCTGTGCCAGAGCAGCCTCGTGCAGTGCTTGTTGCTGTCCCTGAGTGTCCCATTGCAGTGGATATTTCCAAGGGTGCCTTGTGCTGGGGAGCACTGGGGCAGTTCCCTTTCCCTGGGCAGGGCAGGCAGGGCACGTTTCCCCCCTCGAGGGTGGCTCCACAGTCCCCCCCTGTGCCCTGGGAGCGTGGCAGAACACCTGGACCCACTGTCCTTGTCAGAGAGGGCACAAGGGATGGTTGGATGGGGGAGGGAATGGCTCAGGGAGTACAAGCACCATTACAATGAGTAGGGCAGCACCTGGAAAGGAAGGGGGGAGTTAATCCAGACAAAATCCAAGCACCTGCCCAAGCTGTGATATTTTTAGGAACTCAGTGGTGCTGTGGTCCCCAGGAAGTATTGCCCAGGACTAGGCAGGAGACTTCAGGCTCTGTCACCCCCAGAGCAAGGTGGCAGCCCAGCAGTTTATTGGTTGGTTTGGCTTTTGGTGACAACAAGGTCCTCCTTTGGGACCAATCCTTGGCCTGGGCCATGAAGTCCCAGGACAGATCTGTGAGTTTGAGTGGGAAATGAGCAGCAGGGAGGGTTGGAACCAGCTCAGGGAGCAATTCAACAGGCTCTGGACCTGTGGCCAATATGAGCTGGAGAGGGGGGACTGAAGGTTCCTGCCAGTGATAATGATGCCAATTGGAGCCTCTGGCAGAAGTAGGGTAGTGTAAGGGGGGTACTTTTGAATTAGATGATCAATGGAGCATAGAGGTGTGAGAAAGAAATCATATTAGGATGTGAAACCAGCTAGAGTGTGGTACAATTTGACTTCATGGCACAAGCTAATTGTAAGGTCCATTGTGCTTTTCAGCAAGTCAGCCTGATATCCCCTGTTACCAGAGCTGAGTTCTTCCTTGGTTCTGCTCCATCTTGCAAGGTAGGTACATCTACCCTTGAAACACAATGTTAGAGGTCATAGCCAGGGGTGAGAAGGATGATGGTGAGAGGAGGATGATGTGGGCAGGGGTCGCTGGCCCCTTGCCCTCCAAGTAGGGCAGGCCCAGACTGTTGCCATCAGGCAATGCTCAGGCGGGGTTTGGCTGCCATTCAGGCCTCCCCTTACACTGCGTCCTGGCCCCACGTGGTGTAAGGTGGAGCTGATCAAATGGGCTGTCAGGACTGCTGAGCTGAGCGATCCTCATCCTGCCACCGAGCCTGTGCTGCTCCGCGGGGACGCCCGCCAAGGGATGGGCACCGACCAGCTGCTGCACATCCTGACAGCCCTGCCTGGCTGGGGGGTGGGCACGGGTTAGTGAGAGGAGGCAACAGAGAAAGAAGGCTTTAAATATCCTTCAGTGTTCCTTTAATACCCTTTATTTAGTGTTCATAATATTTCCCCTTTAATTTCCCCTTTTACTAACCAAATATCGTGTTAATAGTTATCCATAATATTGTGTTAAGATCCTTTTTGGTATCCCTTTAACTCCCTTTTTACTAGTTAGTATTATACTGTATTGAATGCTGTTCTTAGTATTTGTTTTAATGCCACACAATAAGGCAGTTCACTCGTATCCTTTATTAACTTTTGATTCTCTTTGCTAAGTTTATTATTATTATTATTATTATTATTATTATTATTCTCACTGCAATAAAGGTATTTTGTGTGTTTGAATGTTTGTGGCACTTGTCTTTATTCTGGGCATGTATCCTAATGAACTGTTACAGTGCCCTTAGGATTTGGGAATAGGAAGTTACTGGAAGCCAGCCCAAGGTAGCCCCCGTTGGAGAAGTGGCTCTGAGTATGTTCTTGGGCTTTAGTGGCAACTCAACAAATGATAAGAGGGCCTGAAATGCCCAGAAGGCCGTGGGTACAAAGCTCCTCCAGGGTGCCCAGGCCAGGCCCTGCTCAGGAAGGCAGCACCATGGACTGGAGATGGTGGATCCAAGCCAGAGCCAGAGCAGGGCCGGGGCAGGAGCGAGGCCTCGGGAGGGAGTTGCCACCGGCCCTGTGGTTGAAGCAACAAGTGTAGATCCCCTGGACAGTGAGCACAAATCACTGGGAAATGGGGAAAAGCCCCAGAGCAAGTGCTGGGAGCAGAGGGGGAGCATGCATGGCTCACTGCTGGGTCAGCCCCATCTGTCAGTGGGAAGCACTTTGGGAAAGCAGGAGCTTATAACCCGTGCCAGAGGGAGTTTGAAGTCACAAAGGGGGGAGGCAAAAGTAGTCCATGTGCTGAGTGAGACACTGTACCTGTGGGAATGAAACAGGAAGAACTAGGGCAGTGTCAGGTTTGTAGGGATTTGGGGTCAGTTGGCAGTGGTTTGGCTACTTGGCTCCCAAGTGCCACCATCACGGGATTAGTGATTAAATGCAGACAAGGAAAATGGGAATATGTTTGTGTGAATAAATGTTAGTGGAGGGAATGATATTGCCATGTTGTAGCTTGATATCTTACAGAAACTGTGGATCCTGGCCATCCTCAGAGCCCTTGTGGTCCCTCTGGGCGATGCTGTTGGCCCGGGCAGTGCCCTGGAAAAGGTGCCTGGGTGGGGTGACTTGGTTTGACTTGGATGGAGATGGAAAAGCAGCTCCCAAACAGGCCCCCAGGCCAAGGTGACCCGGGAAGCAAGTGGCCCTTGCCCAGGGGTCAGTCTCCCTTTGTGCCCGGGGCACTCTCTGGCAGGGCCGGGGGCTGTCGGGCTCATTGTGGGGGCGGCTGTTGGTGCCCTCGGTGGGATTGGATGGATGTGATTCCAGGGGCTGGGAGCACTGTGGCCATGCAGGGCTGGAGTTTCCCTTATGGTGCTGGCTCCGGGGGGTCTCCCTGGCATCGTTGTCCCCCTGGGTGAGCGGTGCCAGTCCCAGCCACAGTGTCACAGCAGCAGGGCCGTGCCCTGGGCTCTGCCTGCTGGGCTGTTCTGGGTCAGTGCTGCCAAAAGAGCAAAGGGATCAGCTTGGGCAGGGGATGGCACAGTTGGGCATCATCCTCCCGAGGCGAGTATTGGTCCAACTGTTGGGTACCTGCTGCCTGTGTCCTGCAGCCCAACATCATCAGGATAACAGAATTCCTTTCCCCACTCTGATTCCAGTGCTCCCATCTTGGCCCAGGCAGCGAGGCTGGGGGGACACGGGGCTGGGAGGAACAGGAGCTGGTATTGGATTTGTAGGCAGTGGAGACATGGAATTGTTTGGTAACCAATGGCAAAGAGCTGGGCCAGGTGTATCCCGAGTGCTGAATTTAGGAGCACAAGGGATGCCCACTGTATTTACCCCCCCTTTCACTCCAGAATGTGATGGGGAGTTTGGGCAGCTCTCTAATGGTTCCCCAAGATGTAATTGTTGTGCACAGGGGAACACCAGTAACTTAGGAACTGGGCTGAGTGCACATGACATGGTGTGTATATTGTACTACAAAGAAATGAGGCACAGAAGGACTTAATGAGTACCAGTGAACTGCTCTGGAGGGCTGTATTCACATCCTGGACTGCAAAAATTAACTGGATTTTGTCTCCTGAATTGCTGCAGTGCACCAACTGATATCGTGCTGGAAAAATAACCCACTTCAATGTAAGTAAACCAGGGGTTTCTTTGGATGTAAACACAAATTTCAAATTTGCAGGGCAATAATAAGACTTGATCACCAAATGCAAACAGTAACTATAGGGGTCAATTAGTGACCTTTGGGCATCAGGTAGAACAAGTCCCTGCTCACCACTGGTGGGACATATTTACAGGATTCTCACCATCTGCTACAAAGTTTGTGAACACTTTAATCCATCCCCTGGTTAAATCAGTAATTATACTGATTTTATGAAAAATATGCAGTTGTTGTCTCTGGGATCAATTCTAAGAAGTTGTTTCTCCCGTGTCTCTGCCCTGCCCAGGGATCAAAGGACCGAAGGAAAGGATGAGAAGTTCCCTGAGAATGGAGCCCCGGGGCTGCTGGCCCTGAGGAGCAGGGTAAGGGCTGGGTGTGCTCAGGGGCCCTGGCTAAAGGCTGCAGGTGCAGTGGGTGTGTGCTGGGCCAAGGCAGCCAAGGTGTGTGCAGCTGTTCCGTGCCCTCCAGCCTTGGCCCCGCCGGGGCGCCTGCCCAGCGCTCCAGGGGTGGCCAACGGGGAGCTCACGGAACCTGCCCGTGCCCACGGCCCCACAGTGCCAGGCCTGGCCTAAAGCCGGCTTTGTTGGGCACAGCCTGGCCAGCGGGACCCCCTTGGAGCCGCCCCGCAGCCTCCCCTGGGGTGGAGGCACCCGCAGGAATTGTCCCGGGGCCGGAGCCTGCGGGATCGGCTGCCCCGGGGCTGCCGTGTGGGCTGGGGGGGAGCGGAGGGGGCCGTGGGGGAGGCATTTCTGCTGAGCCACAGTTCTGTCTCTGGGGCAGTCAGGAGGGGATGCCTTGCTCATTTCCTTTTGTATCCCCTAAATCTGTGTCCCAGGTGTTGGAGTGGGTTTGTTTAAGCTGTTCCTATTATTCCATGAGTGGGGGGAAGTTGTTTCCTGGAGTGCCCTGTCTGTCAGCAAAACACCAGGCCCAAAGGATCCTGGCAAGTGCAGCCCTGGAAGAGTCAGGAATACTCAAAAATGCACCAGTTCTCAGGAAGCACAACTTTGTAAAACATTGATGAAGCTAAAATTCCCCAGCATTGAACTGTTGGGTCCCAAATGATAGTGGAGGGAGAGGCAGAAAATGCCACTGCTGCTGGGGCTGAACTGTCTGCAGTGACTGGGCAGGACTTGGCCCTGCTGCCTGAGTGCATCTTTCGGATGGATCCCAACTGTCAGCCCCTGGCTCCATAACTTGAGTAGATGGTGTTCCTGCACGCCCAGCTGCTGTGTTGGTGGTGCTGTGGGCACCCCTTGCCCTGGCCTGCTGTGAAGGTGTTTGTGTTGCAGCTCAATAAAGTCCCTTTCAGTGGTGACTGTGTCATTTTGGTGTCAGTTCCTCTCCCCTGCTCCAGTGGCTGCATCACTGCCTTGTGCCTAAAGGAACTCTTCCCCTGCAGCAGTTCCCTGCTGCTCTCAGACAGGGTGGAGCTGAGGCCCCTGAGCCAAGGGAAAAAGGATCCATCCAAGGCAGGCCCGTGCTCCCCCCCTGCCTCCCTCCAGCCTCCCGTGTTTCCAGTTCCCCTCCCTGCTGGACACACAGCCTGTTCCCAAACAACCCCCGGTCCTGTTCTCTCTCCGTGTCTCCCCTCACAACTCCCCTCCTCTAATCTCCAGCTGCCCAGGCCCCTGTTTTTGAGGGGCATTCCTGGGCTGCTGCCCCCCAATTCTTTAAAAATGAGGTGCCAAGAGCCCCAAGTGCAGAGAGGTCTGCAGGGAATCAGTGCCAAGAGCTGCCCGTGCCTGCCTGTGTTCCTGCAGTTCTCCTTCCTGTTCTCCCTGGGCTGGAGAGACCTGCCTGCCCTGGGTTTATTGGAGCAGAGGGATGGGATTACATTTGTCCAGAAGGTTTGTTCACAGACATGTTTTCTGACAGGCAGTGCCATTTTCCTTTTGCCTTTCCCAAGTTTTTCCAAGTGCTGCCCAGCACGGGGGTCCGTGTGCTGGGACAGTGATTGGCAGCAGGAAGGGGAGCCTTGGCCTCACCTGCCCAGCTCAGGTGGGTGGCACAGAATTGGGGTGGGCTGGCAAGGCATGAACACATTTCTGAGTTCTGGAGTGCCTCGAATCCTTTCCCTGTCAGGTTTCTCTCCCTCATTTCCTGGGCTCCATCGTCCCAGGTGTCTCTGTCCAAAGTCCAATGGCAGAGGATTGACTGACTCCCAAGGGGGGTTTGGAATGAAAAGGGTTCTGTTCAAATGGGGCAAGGAATGCAAGATGAGCCTCCTTTTAGTGCCTGAAACAGGTAGGAATAAAAATGCTGGAAAAGGCCACGTTTCATTTGTTGTCCCCCCTGGATTTTTCATGGTTAAAACTCTAGTGAGCAACTGAACAGAAGGGTGAAGGGCAGGAGCCTTTGACTTGCCCAGTGCCCTTAATTGCCTTGTTCTCCTCTCTTCCAGGCCAGGCCAAAGCCCTGATCCAGCCCAGCTCTGCCAAGTGCCCTGGGCTGGGAGCAGCCAAAGGCAAGAGGCTGCAGCCCCGCCGGCCGGGCTGGGGGCTCCTGGTGCTGCCCGTGGGGTGGGGTAAGTCACAGGGACACCTTTCTCTCCTCCTGGTGTTGGCATTTGCTCCCTGGGCACTGGATGTGTAAGGAAGGAGGGAGCAGCAGGGAAGGGCAGTATTTCCAAACTGTCTGAATGTTGCCCCCAGGTCTGGGATGGAGCAGCCAGGGGGGTGGTTGGGTTTGGCCTGGGCCGGTCAGGATCAGCCATAAAGGACCCACCAGACCCTGAACCCTCACTGGACATGTCCAGCCCCTCAAGTCATTAATTTTCAATCGAGGACAAAGTATTGGTACTTGCTTCTGATCTGTGGAGAATTTCCTTTGGAATGATCAACCAGAGAGTGTATCAGTGCAAAGCATCTTTTTGGGTCTTTTGTTTGTTTGTTTGTAATTTCCTCTCTGGCTTCAATGAGTTTGGTGTGCTCCTGTTAAGGAAGCAGCCTGTTTTTATCTTGAAATTTGGGGTGGTTTGGTTTGTTTAGGGTTTTTCCCCCCACTGACTCGGGCCTTCCGTGCATAGTCCGTGTTGTCCCGCAGGACTGCTTTGGTTCTGGGTCAGAGAGAGAGAAGGGAAGTGGCTTTTCCTCATCTGGAATGTTTCCGAGCAGAAGTGGGGTGTTGTCCTGCCCCTCCCCAAAGCACTGCTGGCACCTGGGAGTAGCTCAGGGCTGGCCCAGTTCTCTGAGACAGACCCATGGGGGAGAGGTTTAAGTATTAATCCCATCTCTGGTGTGACTTGGTTGTAAGGATTGGGTCCTACAGTCCCAGGGTGTTAAGGAAAACAAGGAACTTCTGTTCTTCCTGGCAAACCTTCTGCTATTGCTTGTGCAGTGTTTGGGTTCTGTTGTCTGAGTTCCCGTCCAGGATCTTTCTAAGAGAGCCTGTGTAGAAATTTAGAGGTAGGATTAGAATTTGGGTCTGTTGCCTACCCAACTGCCTCCAAGTCCTGATGGACTGGAGTGATGAGTGCTCTCAGCACAGGTTATTTCTTGACATTGTGTGGCTTTCCCTCAGCTGTGGGTGAGGAATTGTGCAAGCAAGGCCTGTGTGCCCGTGGGTGTCTCCCGTGGGTGTCCGTGTGGCAGGGCTGGGACAAGGACTCGTGCAGGGACCCAGCTGGCACTGGAGCTGCTGCCATCCTGAGCCACTGCCAAGGGCTGGGGAGAGACCATCTGGGAGGCTGTTCCCGGCATTCCATTGGAGCTGGATCTCCCTCCAGCTGCAGCAGCCAGGGGAGGGTTCTTCCTTGGGCAGCCCAGTGGCTTCTGCTCAGGCTGGCCCAGAGTGGGGCTGGGGCAGGTTCTCCAGGGAACTGGAGCCAGCCCTGAAGGGGCCCTGGAGAGCAGGAGCTGCAGGGACTGAGGTTTGCAAAGCTGGGCTGAAGTTTGTCAAAGCAGCAGAACATTCCCATTCCTGGGGGTTTGTGGGGTCCGTGTTGGTGCCCAGGAGAACTGGGTCAGACTGGCTCTGTGGTCCGAGAGCTGCCCCCCTAAATGTGGCAGGCTGTGTGTGCTGGCAATGAAGTGCTAGCCCAGAGGCTGATGGTTTCTGTCTCCAGGGATGCCCAGGACGCTGCTAATGCCCAGGGATCTGCTCTGGGTCCAGGCTGTCCGTGCTGGAGGGCCCTGGTGGCTGCAGTCCCTGAGCCCGCAGAGACAGAGGGAGCCCCGGCCCGAGTGGCCTTTGGCCCCTTGTCCTGAATTTGGGGTGAGCCTGGGAGCGTGTGGAGGGTGAGAATGAGGGCTGTGCTTCCAATGCATCATCCCTGGGAAGATCCTGTTGTTCCAGAGCGCTGGGGACAGTTTGGGCTTGGCAGCTTCAGAGCTGGGTTGGAGCAGCCCCTGAAAAGAATCAGGAGAGTGGAGGTTTGTCCCAGTGGTGCTTTCACACCCCACTGGACAGTCTGGGCTTTGTGTTTGAGGTTGTCCTGTATTTGCTCTGCAGAAAATGTGCCCTTCCCAATTCAGCCCAGCAGATCCCCAGGGCTCTGACAGGAATATTTGTTCTTTCCTTCCCTTTGGGATAACTTCATCTCCAAACTGCCGTGAGCAATTCCTTAATTTCTGCTGGAGAAAACCAAGTGTCAGAGGCAGTTTGCCAAGGAGGCCAGAAGTGTCTTTGGGGCAGAGAGTGCTGCCAGCTGCGTGTGCCTGTCCCCAGCCTGGCACTGCCCACAGGGACACATGGGGCACTGACCATGAGAGGGAACAAAACCACTGCCTGCCAGAGGGTTTGTCCTGGGCCAGTCAGGCCTTGGGCAGGAATTGGACTGGGCAATTGGGGTGGGCGGGACACACGTGGGGGGCGCGGGGGAGCTCTGGGAGGTGGGCCCTGGGAATGGCTGCCCGCGCTGCTCTGCAGCCCCGCCGTGCCGACACTGCCGAGTGCCAGCTGGATTCTTTGGGTCCTCCTGGGCTGGCGCTGGGGCGTGTCCAGGGTGAGGCATCTCAGGGTGCCCGTTCAGAGCAACCCCCGGCTGAGGAGCCGCGGGCAGCCCTTTCCCCGTGCCCACCCCGGTGCCCGTGGCCGGTTCCCCCCCCCTCGGATGTGCGTTTGGTGGACGAGCCCTGCTCGGGAGACAAATCCGTCTTGTGCCCGATGGAAGCGCTGGCCCGGGGCTGCTCCATCCCGGCTGCCACGGGCTGTGCTGGGAGTCCTGCGGCTGCGGGCGGGACTGCCTGAGCTCCGGACACTCCGGAGCGCCGGGAGCCCCGGCAGGGCAGTGCAGGGCACAGCTCATCCATCCCCTGGCAATAGGAAGCCCAAGCAGGGCTGGGTCACTCTCTGTCGCTCCGGCCTCCTCCCGGCCCGCGTTCCCTGCCCAGCTGGGACTGCCCAGGGAGCCCCGAGAACATTCCTGGCGGGAAGCAGGAGCCGCCGAGGGCTCCGTCCAACTCCGGACCCGAAAAGCGGCCCCCACCTGAGCCCACCCGGCATTTTGGGTTCCGAAGGCTCACCTGGAGGAGACGCCCCCCCGCAGGCGGGACCAGGCGGCGACACTCGACCGACGCCTTTGCCTCGGAGCGAGGGATCCCTCCCGACTCGGTTGGTTCCTTTATCCCTGGAAATGAGCTCGGACGTCACACGAGCACCTTTGCAGCCGTTGGGGGAATCCCGGACAGGGCCGGAAAACCTCCCTGAGCAGGGCAGTGATGAATTGGTGCCCGTCGCCAGCCGGGCACAGCCCAGCCGGCCGCGCTTCCTCCGGCCCGTGGCTGGGAAGGGGGGATTTAATGCTGCAGAGATTTAATAAAAGCAGATTTCCTGACTCTATTTGCCTGCGGTCCTTCCCTCCTTTGACTCGCGCGGCAGCGTCCGGTTGGAGCGTTTCTTGGTTTCCTCTCCTGTAGCCGTTTCCCTCCCAGGCAGGACCTTCCCCGTCTGCAAACAAAGATGGGGGATTTTTAAAAAGCAGAGGGTTTGCCCCGGGAGGGTACGAGTTGCCGAGGAAGCGGGGGAGAGGAAGGAGAGCCTCAGGTCTCACCTGGCAGGTGTCAGATGAGCTGCCCCTTCTGGATGGCAGGGCAAAGAACTGCTGTGGGCAATTGCCCAAGTTCCGCAGGCAGAGCTGGGAGCAGCCTGTGCCCGACCTGCGGCACGGTCAGCGCCAGCTCCTGGGGCCGCCTGAGGACGGACACAGGGACAGGGGGACAGACGGGCAAGCTCTGCTCGGGGTCCCGGAGCACGGGAGGAACGAGGGAGCGGCTGGCCCCGTTCTTCCCTGCCCCGGAAGGCCCCCGGCTCCCCGCGGCCGGAGCGGGCCCGTGGCCGGAGCCCCGGCGGGCCCCAGAGCCCTCGTTCCCGGGGGGCCCTGCGGGCGGGAACCTCCTGGGGTGTTAAGGAAGGGGGAGGCGGGCGATGTTCTTCGGTGTGGGGGGTGTGCGATGTCCCCGGGGGTGCCCGAGCGGGAGGAGCTCCGATCCCGCGGGAGGTGCGGGCGGCGCTGCGGGCCCGGCGGGATCGGGGGGTCCCGGGGCCGGCTCGGCGTGTCACCGCGCCCCT
>NW_021937972.1:0-4110 GCF_001715985.3 Manacus vitellinus
TCCTGCCATCCTCAGATCCCCCCAGTCCTCCCCAGAGACAACCAACCCCCCCCGACCACCCCTAAATCCCCCTGGTGCCCCCAAAAACCCCCTGGCCACCAACGCCCCCCCGGCCAGCCTATTTCCCTCCCGTCACCCCTTAATTCGCCCCTTGGTGCCCCCTAGCAACCCCCCCGATACACTAAATACCTGTAATGCCCCCAAACCCCCCCTGGCCACCCCAAAACCCCCCTGGAAGCCCCCGAGTAATCCCCCCTGGGCCACCCCAAAACCCCCCTGTAAAACCTCTTTTACCCCCCTGCCACCCCAAAACCCCCCTGTGCCCCAGAAAAAACCGCGCCGGCCACCTCAAATAACCCCTGGGCCCCAAAACCCCCCTGCCACACCAAACCCCCCTGTACTTACTCTTTCCCCACCCGACCACCCCTAACCCCGCCTGTGCCCCCCAAAACCCCCCCCAACCACCCCAAAACCCCTGACCTCCAACCCCCCCCCCCGCCAACCCCTAAATCTCTCCCTGTGTCCCCCAAAATCCCCCCTGGACACCCCAAAATATTCCCTTGCCCCCTTTTTCCCCCCCGGCACCCTAAACCCCACCTGCCACTCCAAACCCCCCCGTGCCCCCTGTTCCCCCCCCATAGAAGCGCTGGGCCAATGAGCAGCTGCTGCACCCCGAAAAAACCACATGCGAGGAGGAAAACCTCTACGAGGTGACATTCTGGGGGCCCCCGTGCCCCAAAATCGTGCTGGGGGGGTCTATCACCCCCTAAAACCCCCCAAACCGACCCAAATCCCCCCCTTTCCTCGTTTTCAGGGGCTGAACCTGGACGAGTGTTCGATGTACGAGGACATTTCCCGGGGGGTCCAACCCACCTACCAGGACGTGGGGACCCTCCCCGGCGACTCCCAGCTGGAAAATCCCTGAGGGACCCCCCGAAAAAGGGGGGTGGGACCCCCCGGGAAGGGGTTTGGGACCCCCTGGCTCTGCTTGGCCCCCCCCAATGCTCTGCTCTGGTGACAAAAGGCTGTGCTGACCCCCCTCCAAAATAAAACTGCTGTGGGTTCTGTGGGTTTTGGGGGGTTAGTTACTTGTTAGTAATTAACGAGTGGTTAATTAATCAGCAAGGGGAGGCAGGTGAGAGCAGAGATGCCTCAGAGTCTGATGGGAAGGGGGGTCTTGTAGTGACCCCCATTTTTCCCCTATTATCCCCCATTTTCCTTCTTCATCCCCTATTTTCCCCATTTTCCCTCATTTCCCCCATTTTCCCTCATTATCCCCATTTTCCTCATTACCTCGTTTTCCCTCATTTCCCCCATTTTCCCCCCTTATCCCCTATTTTCCCTTATTTCCCCCATTCCCCCCATTATCCCCACTTTTCCTCTCAGACACCCATTTCCCCTCATTTTCAACCATTATCCCTTCTTTTCCCTCCATTATCCCATATTTTTCCCCATTGTTCCCCGTTTCCCCCATTATCCCACATTTCTCCCCTATTATTCCCCATTTTCCCTCATTATCTGACATTTTTCCCTATTATTCACCATTTTCCCCCATTATGCCCCATTATCCCACATTTCTTCTTCCTTATCCCCCATTTCCCCCTTACCATCCCCCATAATCTCCTATTTTTCCCCATTACCCCTCATTTTCCCCATTTTCCCCTCACTCTCCCCCATTACCCTCCCATTTCTCTCCCTTTCTTCCCCATTTCACCTCATTTTACCCCATTTCCCCCCATTATTTGCCCTCATTATCCCCCATTTCTACCCCATTATCCTCCATTTCTACCCCATTATCCTCCATTTCTACCCCATTATCCCCTATTTTTTCCCATTTTCCTCCGTTATCCTCCATTAACCCCCATTTCCCACAAATTCCCCCCATTCTCTCCCATTTCCCCCTCTCTCTCCTCCATTCCTCCATTTTCCCTCGTTTACCCCATTCTCCCCATTAATTCTCATTTTTGCCCATTTTCCCTTATTTACCCCATTCTCCCCATTATCTCTCATTTTTGCCCATTTTCCCCCATTCCTCCCATTTCCCCTCATTCTCCCCCCACTTCCTTCCCATTTCCCCTCATTTTCCTTCCATGTTTCCCCATTTCCTCGCATATCCTTCTGTTTCCCCCTCACTGTCCCATTATCCCCCATTTCCCCCCCATTATCCCCCATTTCCCTCCCATTATCTGAGGTGTTGTTCAAGGGACGAACCCCACTCAGACACGAACAAGTGCCAGAGCAGAATTACCGTTTATTCAAACTGCCGAGGTTTAAATACCACGCCTGAACATGTCCCATGACCTTCTAACCAATGACAATCGAGTATTGTCTGAGAACCCGGGAGACCACAACTCCCACGGTTCCTTGTTACAGTCTTCCTGCCACATCTCCCCCTTCTTTTTATTAACAAGTTGAGAAACAATACATTTTTAACATTCTTATTATAACCAATCTTATTTCAACTAATTATAAAAAACAGGGCCTATCGTCACAAAGCCTTTATTGAACTGTTTACAACTTTATTGGTTCGTGCAATATTCAAGCAATCTCAAATTACCCAGGGTTTGTAGGTGTGGATAACCTTTTATCTGAGGGTGACTTTGTGTAATGGCATCATCTTTATTTAAAAGGGAAATGTGTTGGGTTGTAGGTGTTGTGTCTGAGGTGGTGCTGTTTGAAGTAGTGTTTAAGACGTCTTGCTGTAAAGTGTACTTGCGTTCACACACACATACATGCGTCCACTCAACTTTCTCATTCATACTCCGGTGGTCACCGTTTCATTCTCTCCTTACACATGCACTCTTTAACCCTTTATTGTGTTTGACTCATGGAGTTTTGGTTTTGTATTGGTTACTGTTTATGTGTTTCTTTTGGTTCTGTATTGGTTACTGTTTATATGTTTCTTTTGGTTCTGTTGTATCATTTATTGCTTGTGATTCTCCCTGTTTTAAAGAAATGTTAATGTAGATTTACACACATAGGGAACAGACCCATATCTCTTTTCCCCCTTTTTTTTTTTTTCTGTGTGATGTGTTTACTATTGTTGGTCATGTTTCTTCTAATCCAAATCCTTCACTTATTTCTTCTGGTGGTTGTTCCTGTTGTGCTGGAGGGCTGATATAAGGCCTGACACATCTAGAAGGGACCCATTGTAATTTGGTACCCTTGGATACACAGGCATGTCCCCTTCCCCATGTTATGAGATCTACTGGTCCTGACCGTTGCCCAGATATTAGATCTTTGATCATAACTGGTGGTTTGGAAGATGAAAGTATTTGAGTTTTATGTTGGTGTTCATACCTGCTATGGTCTTTATCATTACAGTTTAAGAAATTTAGAACATATGACGCTTTCCATAAGCGTTCCTGGGGGCTATATACCGACTCCCCTCTTTTTTGTCTTTGAAGCATTTCTTTTAGTGTATGGTGAGCTCTTTCTACAATCGCTTGTCCTGTGGGTGAATGCGGTATTCCTATGGAATGGAGTACCCCCCAATCTGTGAGAAATGTTTTGATTTTTTCAGAACAATAAGCAGGGCCATTGTCGGGTTTTATGGTTTTTGGAATTCCTAGGATTGCGAAACAACTGAGCCAGTGTCTGATAACGTCTTTGGCTTTTTCTCCTGTGTGTGCTGTTGCATTAATGTATCTGGAATGTGTGTCTACTGTAACATGGACATATTTTAGTTTACTGAATTCAGCTCTATGTGTAACGTCTGCCTGCCAGATTTCATTGACTGTTATGCCCCTGGGATTAACCCCTTCCTTAGCTGGCATTGGGGTAATTCGCTGGCAGTCAGAGCATGACATAATTATGTCTCTGACCTGGTTTATTGTAATTTGGAATTGTCTCTTTAATGAACGTGCATTTTGGTGGAACAACTGGTGTGAAAGTGTCCTGGTTTGAGATAGTCCCAAAATCCAATTCCCTAGCTCCATTCCCCCTCCCACATCTCAACCTAATGTGAGATGGGTTTTTCCAGACAAAACACACCAGACTCAAAGTGGGGGAAAGGGAATATATTACAATGACTGTACAAATAAATACCATATCACATTATACACACGATCACAAACTATCTCTACCATGACATATAGTATTTACAGTGGA
>NW_021937973.1:0-2788 GCF_001715985.3 Manacus vitellinus
ATTTGGGGCATTTCAGGGCAGGTTTGGGGCATTTCAGGGTAGTTTGGGGCATTTTAGGGCAGGTTTGATTCATTTGGGGGCAGATTTGGGGCATTTCAGGGCAGATTTGATCAATTCCAGGGCAGGTTTGGGGCATTTCAGGGCGGAAAGGGAGGAATTTTTAGGAAAAACAGGCCGAAAAGGTAACAAGTTTTGATGTCCCGCAGCCCCAGGTGCTGAAAATGGGCCCAAAAGAACCAAATTTTCACGTTTTAGAGGCAGAAATCGCCAAAAACAGGCGGAAAAGGAACAAAATTTTCCTGTGGTGGGACATGAATTTCTGGGAAGGGGCAAAAAGACTTGAAACTTTTTCCTGAACCAAACCCCAAAATTGGCAGAAACAGGTGGAAAATTAACAAGATTTGATGAGTCGAGGCCCAAATTCCTGGAAAAGAATCCAAATTTTCATGCAGCGAGGCACAGATTCCTGAAAACGGGCAAAAAGAGCCCAAATTTCCTCCAAATTAAACCCAAAATTGCCAAAAACAGGTGGAAAAGGAGCAAAGTTTCCTCCCCCGGAGCATCATTCCTGCCGGGAATGGGAGGCCCCGGGAACGCTCCCGAGGTCAGGTTTGGGTTTTTTGCCTGCAAAACCCGCCGGGAAAAGGGATTTTCGGGAAAAGGGATTTTCGGGAGGGCCTCGCCGCCCTTCCCGCAGCTCCTTTGGCAGCAAATCCCCTTTTCCCGGGGTTTTGTTCTCCGGGAGCACCAAGGGAAGAGCCCCGAACATTCCCAGTGTTCTCCTGGTGCAGGAATTTGGGGGTTCTGGGATTTCCAGGAGGGAAAATCGTCCTTCCCATGGGATGAGTCGCTCCCGGATCCCCCTCCTGCCGCGGCCTCACCTGGGAATCGACTCCTTGGAGGGACAAGAGACTTTTTTTTTCCTTCAAATCCACCTTTTCCTACAAATCCACCTTTGTTCCCAAAAAAACCCCCCTCTTTTTTTCCCATAAACCCACTTTTCCCTAAAACCCCGCATCTTCCCCACCAATCCACTGCTTTCCCTACAAATCCACCTTTTTTCCTCCATACCCACCTTTGCTCCTTAAAAATCCCGCCTTTCCCCTACAAATCCACTTTTTTTCCTGCAAAACCCCCCTTTTTTCCTCCCAAATTCCCTCTTCCCCCCAAAATCCACCTTTTTCCTACACGTCCACGTTCGTTCCCTAAAAATTCCACCTTTTTCCCTCCAAACCCAGGTTTTCCTCGACAAATCCACCTTCTTCCCTCCAAACCCAGGTTTTTTTCCTTCGAATCCCACCATTTTTCACCTAAAAAACCCCCCCTTCCTCCCCGCTGCAACCCAACCCCCCGTTTCTAGTGAATCCACCTTTCCCCCCCCGTTTTTCCACCCCATCGATCCCCTTCTGTTATGTCCTAAAAAGTCCACATTTGTTCCCGAACAAACGCCCGCTTTTCCCCAACCCCGTATTTTCCACCCCTTTTGTGTTTTTTTACCGGTGCGTGTTTTGTCCGCCGTGCGAGGCCCTTGGTATCGGCGATCTGCGGATCTCCTCCCGTCGCCCCCGTGTCGTCGCCCCGGCCGCCCCGGCCCTCCCGGCGCGTTAATGCCCGGGATTAGGCGGCGTGCCGGATTCCGCACCGTCGGATTCCCCGCCGGAAGACCGCGGTGAGCGGGCGGGCTGGGAGACGCTCGCCGGCCTGTTCCCTCCATGGGAGTCAATTCCGCTCCTTCGCGAGGATCGTTCCCTCTTCCCAGAGATCGTCCCTACCCTCGCGCAGCTGCATTCCCAACCTTTCCCACTCGCTCCGAAGTCTCCCGGCCGGCCTCGGCAGCGGCTACCGCTGGTGGCGGCACCGGCGCGGGTGCCCTAGTGAGGGGGGACGGGGGAAAACAGGGAATTCTGGAGAACACGGCCGGTTTCCAGTGAAAAGCACGGATTATCCCAAAGAAGGGGGGCTGAGGGAGCGGGAGGGGGTTGGAGCACTCGGTGGTGTCGCGGCCTCGTGCGCGCGGTGGTGGGGGTGGGGGCTCCGAGGCGGAGGGAAAGGGGGGAAACAGACGAAGGGGATGTTCGCTGGAAAGGGGAGAAATCACAGGAGATCATGCCCTGAAAATAGGGAATAATGAGGGAACCTGCCCTGAAAATAGGGAATAATGAGGGAACCTGCCCTGAAAACAGGGAATAATGAGGGAACCTGCCCTGAAAATAGGGAATAGTGAGGGAACATGCCCTGAAAACAGGGAATGCTCCCTGGAAAGAAGGGATAAGGGAGTGCTCACTAGGATTGGACCCCCGAGGTGGTTCCGGAAGGTGAACTGGGATCTTCCCTCCCTCGGGGTGTTCCCATGACATTTTTGGGGATAAACCCTCCCCCGGATTCCTGCGGCTCTTTGGCCCCGGGCAGGGCGGAATTCCAGCCGGGAACGGCCCCTCGTGGTGTCCCGTCCCGGGGCGGCTCCGCTCTCCCGGCCCTGAGCTCCCAAAAGCGGGAACGCTCCCGGATCTCCGGCTCTGCCCGGGGCTTTCCCGCCCCTGGGGCCCATCCCGAGGCCCCGAGCACCTGGATTTCATTCCCGGCTTGTTTTGGTGCCGGTGCCGCGGCCAGCGAGCCTTGGATGGGGAACAGGGAATGCCTGGAATTCATTCCCGGGCCGTGTCGACGTCGGGGATCCTCGGATGCGCCAGAACTCGGGGTTAACCGTTTTCCTCCTTTTTCTGCTCGTTTTGCAGCTGGTTTCAGTGCCAAGGCCACGGTGGGTTGGGTTGGGTTGGGTTGGGTTGGG
>NW_021937974.1:0-8226 GCF_001715985.3 Manacus vitellinus
AACCAGGAGGGCTGACCCGGGGCTGACCTCGGGAAAAAAAGGCAAATTCCCACAAAACAGGGGGGAGGAAAAAAAAACAGGAGGAGCGGGAAAATCAGGAGGGAGAATTTTCCCATTTTCCCCCATTTTCCATTCCTATTTTCCGCCCTTTTCCCCGGCAGATGGCAGCGGCAGCCCGCGCGGGGGTGGCGCTCAGTAGCGCGCCCTCCCTCTCCGCCGACACCTCCCTCGATCCCCGCCCGCCCTCCCTGCCCCTCCCTCGCACCTACCACTGCCTCCTCCTCCTGCGCTTCGCCGTCGCTCCCCCGTCTCCCGTGCCCCTCCCTCCCCGCTCCCTTCCCGCGCACGCGACCCTCGCTGTGCCCGGCGCCAGGGCAAGATGCGGCGGGTGGTTCAGATGTGGTCCAGTGTTGAGTGCGTGTCCCCCTTCGCCCCCCACATCACCCGACCCCCCCCTCCCCTGGTGGGAGATGGCCCGCCCAGGCGCGCGTGGAACCGCGGCCCCCCCTCCGGCCCCCGCGCGCGGCGGCAGTGCTGGGAAGGGGGTTTGGGGGGGGGGGAGGACCGGGACACGCGCGATGTTTGTTCAGGGGGGAAATTGCTGAGGGGAGGAGGGGGCGGCTGTGCCGGCGGGTCCCCTGTGGGGAGCGTCCCTAAAAACAACCCCCGGCGCCCGGCGGAGGGCTGGGGCGGGCGGGCCGAGGGCCCGGGGGACCCCCGGGGGCGGCCTGTGGGAAGGTCCCGGAGAGGGCAAAGGGGGGGGAACGTCACTGAACATCCCTAAAAATCCCTGTGTTGTGTCCCGGCGCTTCCCCGAACCTCCCGTGGATCCCTAAAGTTCCCTGGGAGAGTGGCCTGGAGAGGCCAAGGGCGGGGGAGTCATCCCTGGGTATCCCTGGATATCCCTGGATATCCCTGCTCTTCCTTACACATCCCCTGGCCATTCCCTGGCCATTCCCGTGTTTCTTCCCTGTATTTCCCCCCCACATCCCGGGAAGAGGGTTCTGGAGACACCAAGTTTTGGGGGAATCCCCCCAGTGCGTCCCTGTACTTCCCATTCCATCCCTTTCTATCCCTGTCCATCCCTGTGCTTCCATCTCTTCCCTTCCCTGTAATTCCCTGTAATTCCCTGTCCATTCCCTGCGTGACCCTCTCTGGTTGTATCCCTGAGTTTATTAATAATCCTGATTATTCCCTGGTTGTATCCCTGAGTGTCTCTAGTTGTATCCCTGACTGTTTCTGGTTCTGTCCCTGAGTGTCTCTGGTTGTATTCCCGAGGGTCTCCAGTTTTAGTCCTGATATTCCCAGGTTGTATCCCCAAGGATTTCCGGTTGTATCCCGGGGTGTCTCCGGCTGTATCCCCGACTCTCTCCGCTTGTATCCCTGACACACTCCGAGCGTGACCCCCGAAGGGTCCGGATGGGGATCGGGCTGTCGGGAATGGCACTGTTGGGAATGTCACTGATCCTGCTGGGAATGTCACTGATCCCGCTGCTGTCCCACAGCTCCAACACCCGGCTCTGGGGCTGGATCAGGGCTGGGATGGGGATCAGGGTGATGGGAATGGCACTGTTGGGAATGTCACTGATCCTGCTGTTGTCCCACAGCTCCAACACCCGGCTCTGGGGCTGGATCAGGGCTGGGTTGGGGATCAGGGTGATGGGAATGGCACTGATGGGAATGTCGCTGATCCTGCTGGGAATGTCACTGATCCTGCTGGGAATGTCACTGATCCCGCTGCTGTCCCACAGCTCCAACACCCGGCTCTGGGGTTGGGATGGGGCTCAGGGTGATGGGAATGTGGCTGATCCCGATATTTTCCAGGCTGGGGGAGCAGTACTACCGGGATGCCATGGAGCAGTGCCACAGCTACAACGCCCGGCTCTGGGGCTGGATCAGGGATGAGATGAGGATCAGGGTGATGGGAATGGCACTGATCCCGCTGTTTTCCAGGCTGGGGGAGCAGTACTACCGGGATGCCATGGAGCAGTGCCACAGCTACAACGCCCGGCTCTGCGCCGAGCGCAGCGTCCGCCTGCCCTTCCTCGACTCCCAGACCGGCGTCGCCCAGAGCAACTGCTACATCTGGATGGAGAAACGGCACCGCGGGCCCGGTACGGGAGCACGCCGGGATACGGCCGGGGACAGCGGGAATACAGCGGGAATACAGCTGGGGACAGTGGGAATACAGCTGGGGACAGTGGGAACACAGTGGGAGAACAATGGGAATACAGTGGGAACACTGGGAATGTGGCCGGGGACAGCCGGAACACACTGGGAGAACAACGGGAATACAGTGGGAATACAGCGGGAATACAGCCAGGGACAGTGGGAACGCAGTGGGAGAGCAATGGGAGCACACTGGGAACATTGGGAGAACAAGGGAACACACTGGGAATACAGCTGGGGACAATGGGAACACAGTGGGAGAACAATAGGAATACAGTGGGAATACAGCAGGAATACAGGGGGGGACAATGGGAACACACCGGGAATACGACTGGGGACAGTGGGAGAACACCGGGAACACAATGGGAGTACAGCAGGAACACACCTGGGAACAACAGGAACACACTGGGAACACTGGGAGAACAAGGGAACACACCTGGAACATTGGGAGAACAAGGGAACACACTGGGAACACTGGGAGAACAAGGGAACACACTGGGAACACTGGGAGAACAAGGGAACACACCTGGAACATTGGGAGAACAAGGGAATACAACAGGAACATTGGGAGAACGAGGGAACACACCGGGAATGCAGCAGGAGCACACCCTGGGAACGGCAGGAGCACGCTGGGGACGCTGGGAGAACAAGGGAATACAACAGGAATGTACCTGGGAAATAATGGGAACACCTGGGAAATGCTGGGAACACACCTGGGGAATACGAGGAACACCAGGAACACCTTGGAAGCACCGGGAACACACCTGGGGAACACCGGGAACACACCCGGGAAGCAGGGAACACCCAGGGAACACTGGGAAACACCGGGAACACCGGGAACACCTTGGAAACGAGACCTCGGGAGACGCACCCTGGGAAACACCGGGAAACGCGGCGGGAAGGGGACACGGAGGGGGACACGGGGGGGGTGTCACCCCTTGGGCTGATTTTGGGGTGTTCTGTCACCTCCTCGAGCAGCTTTGGGTTGTTTTGGGTTGTTTTGTCCCCCCCCCGGGGATATTTTGGGATCGTTCCCGGTGTTTTCCAGGCCTGGCCGCGGGACAGCTCTACTCGTACCCGGCGCGGCGCTGGAGGAAGAAACGCCGCGCCCACCCCCCGGAGGATCCCCGGCTGGCATTCCCCTCCATCAAACCCGGTAATTCCCAACATTCCAGGGCAATTCCCGGCTGGCATTCCCCTCCATCAAACCTGGTAAATCCCAACATTCCCTGGGAATTCCCTGTCCCACCCCCCGGAGGATCCCCGGCTGGCATTCCCTTCCATCAAACCTGGTAATTCCCAACATTCCAGGGCAATTCCCAGCCCCATTCCAGGGCAATTCCCTGTCCCACCCCCCGGAGGATCCCCGGCTGGCATTCCCCTCCATCAAACCCGGTAATTCCCAACATTCCCTGGGAATTGCCCTGTCCCACCCCGTAGGATTCCCGGCTGGCATTCCTTCCATGCAATACTGTGTATATCCCAACGTCAATTCCCGGCTGGCATTCCCCTCCATCAAACCTGGTAATTCCCAACATTCCAGGGCAATTCCCGGCTGGCGTTCCCCTCCATCAAACCCGGTAATTCCCAAAATTCCATGGGAATTCCCGGCCCCTTTCCTCAGAATTCCCTGCCTAGGCACCGGCAGGAGATGATGGAAATGGGTCCCTTTCCATGGGATCAGTCCCTCAGGAACTGCTCCAGGTCCATATTCCATGGGGTCCATCCTTTTCCATGGGGTCAGTCCCTCAGGAGCTGCTCCAGGTCCTTTTCCATGGGGTCAGGTCCTTTTCCATGGGATCAGTCCCTCGGGAACTGCTCCAGGTCCTTTTCCATGGGGTCAGGTCCTTTTCCATGGGGTCAGTCCCTCAGGAGCTGCTCCAGGTCCTTTTCCATGGGATCAGGTCCTTTTCCATGGGATCAGTCCCTCAGGAGCTGCTCCAGGTCCTTTTCCATCCTTCAGGAACTGCTCCAACCCGGGTCCCTTCCCTGGGGTCCCTCCTGGATCCTCCGGAATGGTCTCCCTGGATCCGGGGGATCCTCCTGGCAGCTCCTCCCCATTCCCAAATCCTGATCCCGGTGACCAAACCGGGACGCGGCGGAACCGTCTCCCCCCTCCCGACATTCCCACCTCCCCTTTTCCATGTTTTCCCCCATTCCCAGACACGGATCAGAGCCTGAAGAAGGAAGGGCTGCTGTCCCAGGACGGGAGCAGCCTGGAGGCCCTGCTGAGGACGGACCCTCTGGAGAAACGTTCCCTGCCGGACCCCCGGATGGACGACGACAGCCTGGGCGAGTTCCCCGTCGCCAACAGCCGCGCCAGGAAGGTGCTTTTCCTGGGAATTCCGGGGGGAATCCCGGGAGGAGTGCCTTTTCCTGGGAATTCCGGGGGGAATCCCGGGAGGAGTGCCTTTTCCTGGGAATTCCGGGGGGAATCCCGGGAGGAGTGCCTTTTCCTGGGAATTCCGGGGGGAATCCCGGGAGGAGTGCCTTTTCCTGGGAATTCCGGGGGGAATCCCGGGAGGAGTGCCTTTTCCTGGGAATTCCGGGGGGGAATCCCAGGATGGAACACCCAGCGCTCGGCTTTTCCAGCCCTTCCCACTCCCCCCCTCCAGCTCCTCCCCGGCACGAGGGCTCGGGAGGGGTTTGAGGGATAAGGAAGGGGAATGAAATCATGGGAAGGGGGAAGATCCAAGAGGGGGAAAATTCGAGGGGAGGGAAGTTTTGGAGGTGAAATTTTAGGGAGAGGGGAATTTTATTGGCCCAAAAAAAAAAATTCGGGGAGGGGAGTTTTCTGGGATAAAAAAAAAAATCCGAGGAAAAAATTCGAGGAGAGGGAGTTTCTGGGATAAAAAAAATCCAAGGAAAAAACTCGGGGACAGCGAGTTTCTGGTCCCAAAATTCAGTGGGAAGGGGATCCTGATGCCAAAATTCAGGGAGAGGGAAATTCCAGTCTCTTCCCATCCCAAGACTCCCTGATTTTCTTCCCATTCCCTCGTTATCCAAGTGCTCCAAGGAGGGGAGATATCCCAGGCTCCCAAATTCCCTGGAAACCCTCCCCGGGCGTGCGACATTCCCAGGGTTTGGCCAACATTCCACGTTTTTTTCCTCTTCTTGGGCTCTCCCACAGCACTTCCAGCCCGGAATCTTTTCCCAACCTCGTTTCTTGTTTCCCTTTTCCTTGGTTGTTGTTCCTATCCCGTGGTTTTCCCACCCTGTGGAGCCCTTCCATGGCTTTTTTTTGGGGATGAGCCCTCCCAGATCCCACAAAAACCTCCCATCCTTCCTCTTCCTCCTTCCCGAAGCCCTTGGAATGGGATCTGCTCTCCCCTGACCCACCTCCCTGCCCGGTGCTTTTCCCACTTTTCCCTCAATCCCTGGGTGGGATTTGGTGGGAATAAATGGGAATAACCCCCATCCCTCTGTCCCAGCGGATCCTGGAGCCGGATGATTTCCTGGACGACTTGGACGACGAGGATTACGAGGAGGACACGCCGAAGAGGAGAGGGAAGGGCAAGGCCAAGGTGAGGATTCCTTGGAAAATCCCCCGGATCTGGGGGGTTCCCCAAATCCCTGAGACCTCCCAGAGCTCCCCCCCTCCATCCCGGGATTGAGGAAAAGCGGGATGGGCAGGAACCCCCCCCCTGGAGCCGGGATAACTCTCCCTAAGGAGCGTTAAACCCCCGGGATTCCTCGTGGATCTGCCCCTTCCCGAACCGGGCAGGGCCCCGGGAGCATCCCCAGGGATTTGTTCTCCCACCCCACGGCCA
Source organism: Manacus vitellinus (assembly GCF_001715985.3). NCBI lineage: Eukaryota > Metazoa > Chordata > Aves > Passeriformes > Pipridae > Manacus > Manacus vitellinus. Next base: position 5,940 of record NW_021937974.1, read on the forward strand.
TTCCAGGCCCTTCCCACTGCGTGGTGCTGTTGGATCACACTGAGCCCGGATCCCGGATCCCGGCCTTGCTCCTTCCCACCAAACCCTTGGAGCTCCCAATTTTCCCTGAGCCTCGGCTTTTCCTGCCCTGGATTACCCGGGAATGCCCCAAAAATTGTCTGGGAATGCCCGAAAATTGCCTGGGAATGCCTGAAAATTGCCTGGGAATGCCCAAAAATTGTCTGGGAATGCCTAAAAGTGACCTGAGAACACCCTGGAATAGCCTGGGAATGCCCAAAAATTGCCTGGGAATGCCCGAAAATTGCCTGGGAATGCCCGAAAATTGCCTGGGAATGCCCAAAAATGACCTGGGATCCCCAAAAATGACCTAGCAACACCCTGGGATGGGCTGGGAATGCCCAAAAATTACCTGTGAACGGCCAAAAGTGACCTGGGAACCCCCTGGCATGGGCTGGGAATGCCCCAAAATGACCTGGGATCCCCAAAAAATGACCTGGGAACACCCTGGGATGGGCTGGGAATGCCCAAAAATGGTCTGGGAATGCCCCAAAATGGTCTGGGATCCCCAAAACCGACCCGGGACCACCCTGGGACGGGCCGGGAACACCCCAGAACCACCCGCGGACCCCCCAGGAGGAGTTTTTTGAGGGAAATCTTGGATTTAGAGCCTTTTTTGGGTGGGAATGGCGGGGTTCCAACGGCTCTTTTTCCAGGGCAAAGGCGTGGGAGGGGCCCGGAAGAAGTTGGACGCCGCCATCCTGGAGGACCGGGACAAACCCTACGCCTGCGACAGTGAGTCCCACAACCCCCAATCCCCGGGATCGGCCAGCCCAGACATTCCCACGGCCGGGAAAGGGCGGGATCGGAGTCCTTCCCGCCCGGAAACCGCCCGGAGCCAGGGCTGTCCGACCACCCGGCCCGGAAAAACGGGGATAAACCTCTCCCAGGCTCCCAAAAAACCTCCCGGGGGCCGGACAGGCCTCTCTCTCTCCCCTTTTCCCGGTGGCTTTCCCGTTGGATCCCGATGGATTTGGGTTCCTGCTGGATCCCGATGGATTTGGGTTCATTGATTTGGGTTCCCGTTGGATCCCGATGGATTTGGGTTCATTGATTTGGGTTCCCGTTGGATCCCGATGGATTTGGGTTCATTGATTTGGGTTCCCATTGGATCCCAATGGATTTGGGTTCCCGTTGGATCCCGATGGATTTGGGTTCCCGTTGGATCCCAATTCCGTTCCCGGCCCTCGTTAAAGAGCCACTTAATGAGTTTGGAGCCACGGGATTCCGACAGCGGGAGCTTAAAACCTTGGAGCAGGGATGGGATTGCCAAGGCCAAAGGATTCCCAAGGCCAAAGAGTTGGATTCCCAAAGCCAAAGGGTGGGATTCCCAAGGGTTGGATCCCCAAGGGTTGGATTCCCAAGGCCAAAGGATGGGATTCCCAAGGCCAGACCTTAGGAAAACCCCCCAGCTCCAGGAACTTTTTGGGATAACCAGGGAGGAAAAACCCCCAGATCCGGGAACTTTTTGGGAGGGAAACTTCCCAAATCCAGGAACTTTTTGGGATAACCAGGGAGGAAAACCCCCCAGCTCCAGGAACTCCCCCCAAATCCAGGAACTTCTGGGAGGAAAACCTCCCAAATCCAGGAACTTTTTGGGAGGAAAACCCCCCGAAATTCTTTGGGATAACCAGGGAGGAAAACCCGTCAGCTCCAGGAACTTTTGGGAGGAAAACCCCCCAAATCCAGGAATTTTTTGGGGATAACCAGGACAGACCAGAGGCTTTGCCGTGACTTTTCTCTCTTCTTTTGCTGCTCTCCCACCACTTAATTCCCTCCCTTTCCCTCTCCCTTTCCCTGCTCCCCGTGGCTGTGCCTCTCCCGTGTCCGTGTGTCCGTGTGTCTGTCCCGTGTCCGTCCCGTGTCCGTGCCGTGTCCGTGTGTCCGTGCCGTGTCCGTGTGTCCGTCCCGTGTCCGTGTCCTCTCACGACTCTCTTTCTGTGTTTCAGACAGTTACAAACAAAAGCATTCCTTGAAACCTCCCGACCGAGGTAGTTCCTCTTTTTCTTTTCTCTTCTCTTTTATCTCCCTTTTTTTTCCTGCTTTTTTTTCTCTCCCTCCCCTTCCCCTCCCCCCTTTTTCTCCTCCATTCCTCAGGTTTTTATTATTATTATTTATTTTTATTTTTTGTGGGATTTTTCCACCCCGGGGAAGGGAGGGAAGGGAGGGTTTGGATCCGTGGGGAGGGAAGGAGGGAGGGAAGAGACGTCAGCGCCGGCTCCCCGCCGGC
>NW_021937975.1:0-2219 GCF_001715985.3 Manacus vitellinus
GGGGGGAAGGGGAAGAGGGTGAGGGACGGGCACGTCCCGGCCCCGGGGTGGGCAAGGGGTGGGCAAGGGGTGGTTTGGAGGAGGGTGAGGGATGGACTGAGGGGTGGGCCGAGGGATTGGCCGAGGGTGGTCAAGGAATGGCCAAGGAATGTCAAGGGGGGTTTCAGGGACGGACCAAAGGGATGGACCAAGGGATGGACCAAAGGGAATGTCCGAGGGGTTTGGGGGAGGGTGAGGGATGGACTGAGGGTGGTCAAGGGTGGTCAAGGAATGTCCGAGGGGGGTTTGGGGGATGGACCAAGGGATGGACCAAGGGATGGACCAAAGGGAATGTCCGAGGGGTTCGGGGGAGGGGGAGGGGTGGATCCCAGGAGGGGCCGAGGGATGGACGGAGGGACGAGGGATGGACCAAGGGATGGATCCAGGGTTGGATCTATCGATCGCTATCGGCTGATCAATCGATCCCTATCGGGGTGCCCGCTGACTGATCAGTCACCAGTCCTTCAGTCTCTCTGTAGGTCCCTTGATCGATCACCCTCCCGATCTATCTTTGATCAACTATTGGTCTGTTATCTCTGAAAAATTATCGGTCTGTTATCTTTGATCAATTATCGATCTGTTATCTTTGATCAATTATTGGTCTGTTATCTCTGATCAATTATCGGTCTGGTTATCTTTGATCAAATTATCCATCTGTTATCTTTTGACTCAATTATCAATCTGTATCTTTGAAAAAATTATCGGTCTGTTATCTCTGATCAATTATCGATCTGTTATCTTTGATCAATCCACCTCTCGGGCACTTTCACTCTATTATCTGTTCAAATAGATTTGATCTGATTATCTAAGATTGATCAATCCCCCTCTCTCTCACGCTATTGATCTCTGGATTATTCCTTGCGCTATCAGTTCCCTCCCTCCCCCTCGTTTACCGATCATCAATCAATCAATTCAAATCGATCAGTCCCCCATGTCCCCTTCAGCCCCCCGAGGGTCCCTCCCGCCATTGATCTCTTGTGATCATCAATCGATCCCCACCTGCTCCTCCTCCTTCCTCCTCCCTCGCGCTCTCGGACTCTCCGGCTCCGGACACTCCGACCCACTCCGGACACTCCGGACACTCCCCTGGCCTCGCCCCCTCCCCTCACCATCGCCCCCTCCCTCGGCCCCTCCCTCCCCCCCGGATCAATGGATCAATCAATGGATGGATTTCTCTGCTGCCCCTCCAATAAATTGATTCTCTGCTGATCCCCACGGGTCCGGTGATCAGCTCATTGATCCCCCCCATTGACCGATCGATTGATCTCCCCGTCGATCGGTCCCGTGGGTTCCTCCCCTATCAATAAATTCCTGATCGCTGGATCTCCCTGATCGATGATTTGCTGATCAATTAGTGCAGAACCTGTTCATTAATTTAGTGCTCCTTATGTTCCTGTTGATCGATCTATTGATCCATGGACTGATCTATTAACCTATTGATGGATCCACTGATCAATGTATTAACCTATTGATGGATCCACTGATCAATGTATTAACCTCTTGATGCATCTATTGATCAGTCTATTAACCTATTGATGGACCTATTGATCAGCCTATTGAGCTGGATGGATCTCTATTGATCTACCTCGTGGTCCGTGGATCTCTGTCACAGACAAATTGATCTCTAATTTATTCATCGATCAACTGATGACCAATAACGTTACTATTGATCAGCTTTTCTCTCTGTTGAGCTTTCTATTGATCAGGTTTTCTCTCTGTTGGTCAATCTGTGGATCCCCCTTCCTCTCTATTGATCCGTCTATCGAGCTTTCTATTGATCACCCTTTATTGACCAATCTATTGAGCACCCTTCCTCTCTATTGATCGATTTGTTGATCACCCTTCCTCTCTATTGATCAATCTATTGATCGCCCTTCCTCTCTATTGATCAATCTATTGATCGCCCTTCCTCTCTATTGATTGATCTGTTGATCACCCTTCCTCTCTATTGATCAATCTGTTGATCACCCTTCCTTTCTATTGATCGATCTATTGATCACCCTTCCTATCTATTCAGTCCATTGAGCTTTCTATTGATCACCTTTTATTGACCAATCTATTGATGGACTTATTGATCACCCTTCCCCTCTATTGATCCGCTGAGCTCTTTCCCGGTCCCTCCCCGCCCACCCCGGGGGTCTCCCCCCGGCTCCACTCACCCGTCGGTCGCTCCGCTCTCC
>NW_021937976.1:0-1974 GCF_001715985.3 Manacus vitellinus
CTGGATCCCGGTTTTCCACCCCTGGATCCCAGTTTTCCCCCCCTGGATCCCAGTTTTCTGCCCCTGGATCCCAGTTTTCTGCCCCTGGATCCCAGTTTCCCTCCCTGGATCCCGGTTTTCCACCCCTGGATCCCGGATTTCCGCCCCTGGATCCCGGATTTCCCTTCCCGGGTCGTTCTCCCGCATTCCCGGGGCAGTCTCCCATTGGGAAAAGGGATTTTTTCCCGGCAAGGAAAACCAGGAACCGCCGCGCCCCCGGCCCACCGAACTTCCCGGGGATTTGGGATCACCCGGGAAAAATCCCACTGGGAATCACCAAAAATCCCGCTGGGAATGACCAGGAAATCCCACTGGGAATCACCAAAAAATCCCACTGGGAATGACCAGGAAATCCCGCCGGGAATGTGGGAAATGTGGGATTGGAGTGGCCCCTCCCCCTGCCGCTTGGATTGGAAGGACGACCCCCCCAAATCCAGAGGGAAAATCCCAAATCCGGAGGGAAAATCCCAAATCCGTGGGAAGAGCGACGGCGGAGCCGCTCCTGGGGCGGGAACGCCCGGAATGAGGCGCTGGAGCCCCCAAGACTCAACAAGGCAACCCAACGGCAACCCAACGGCAACTCAACGCCAACCCAACGTCAACCCAACGGTAACTCAACAGCAACTCAACGTCAACCCCACGCCAACTCAATGTCAAATCAACATCAACCCAACGTCAACCCAACATCAACCCAATGTCAACCCAACGTCAACTCAACGTCAACTCAACATTAGCTCCACATCAACTCAATGTCAACTCAACGTCAACCCAACGTCAACTCAACTTCAATCTCCATTTCAGCTCAACGGCAACCCAATGGCAACTCAACGGTAACCTCAATCTCATCTCAACCTCAACTCAACATCAACCCAACGTCAACCTCAAACTCAACTCAATGTCAATGTCAACCCAACTCAATGTCAACTCAAGCTCAACCCAACTTCGACCTCAATGTCAACTCAACGGCAACTCAACCCCAACTCAACTGCAACTCAACTCAACGTCACTTCAACGGCAACGTCGATGTCAACCCAACTCAACCTCAACCTCAACTCAACATCAACGTCAAGCCAACGTTGATGTCAACTCAACTCAATCTCAACTCAACACCAACTCAATTCAATCTCAACTCAACGGCAACGTTGATGTCAACCCAACTCAACCTCAACTTCAACTCAGTGTCAATGTCGACCCAACATCGATGTCAACCCAACTCAACAGCAACTCAACTCAACCTCAACTCAACGGCAATGTCAATGTCAACCCAACTCAACCTCAATCTCAACTCAATGGCAACTCAATGTCAACTCAACGGCAACATCGGCGTCAAACTCAACCTCAATCTTAACTCAATGTCAACGTCGACCCATCTCAACCTCAAGGTCAACTCAACCCAACTTCAATCCCAACCTCAACACAACGGCGACCCAACCTCAATGGCAACTCAACCTCAAAGTCAATGTCAACCCAACCCAACTCGACCCCAACCCAACTCAACCTCAACCCAACCTCAACCCCAACTCAACCTCAAACAACCCAACTCAACCTCAACATCAACCCAACTGCAAGCTCAAGGTCAACCTCAAACTCAACCTCAACCCAACCTCAACTTCGACCTCAACTCAACCTCAACTCGATGTCAACATCAACCCCAACCTCAAAGTCAACCCCAAACTCAACCCCAACCCCAATTTCAACCTCGACATCAACCTCGACCCCAAACGCAACCTCAACCTCAACCCAACCCCAACCCAACCCCAACCCCAACTCCAACCCAACCCCAACCTCCCAACCCACCCACGACCCCGAACCGGGCGCGGGGCCGGGATCCCCCCCCGATGCCGGGCAGAGGCCCCTCACCTGCTGCAGGAACATCTGCATGGACTCCTGGCCCAGGACGGCGCCGGGCGCGGCCGCGGGGCCCAGCAGGATCTT
>NW_021937977.1:0-4076 GCF_001715985.3 Manacus vitellinus
TCCAACCACCACATTCCCATTTCCACCTCACCGCTTCCGGTCTCACCGTATTCCCGCTTTCCCCTCACCGCCGCCGCTGCCCCTCGGCGCCTCTTCTTGCGGCCTGCGGCGGGCGCTCGCGTTACGGCACGGGCCGCCCCGCCCGACGGCGCGGGTGGGGCGGAGCGAGCGGGGCCGTGGGGCGCTCAGCGCCGGTTTGGGCGGGAAGCGCTGAGGGGCCGCCATGTTGGGGGGGGGGGCGGATGAGGAAGGATCCCCTCACACGGACACGCTCTGTTCGGTTATTTTATCGAGTTATCTTTATTGATAAATTGATTCGTTACGTGAAGGAGTAACGCCTGTCTGTTTGCGCGCTGTGCAGGTGCAACTTCATCGTTCTGCGTGGGTGTAACCTCGTGTTTCTGTACAAGCACAACTTCGACTTTCTGTACAACCACAGCTTCGTATTTATGTACAAGTGTAACCATATATCTGTACAAGCACAACTTTATATTTCTGTACAAGTGTAAATGTATTTCTGTACAAGCACAAGCTCATATTTCTGCACAAGCATAACTTCACATTTCTGTACAGGTGTAACTTCATATTTCACCACAAGAACAACCTCACGTTTCTGAAGTTAACTTCAGATTTTTGTACAACCACAACTACTTCTTTCTGTACAACTGTAAATTCATATTTCTGTATAAGCGCAATCTCATCTTTCTGTGCCAATGTACCCTCCTGTTTCTGTACAAACACAACCTCATCTTTCTGCACAACCATAACTTCAAATTTCTATACAAGCGTGACCATATTCCTCTACAGCAGTAAATTCGTATTTCCATTCAAGCAAAACTTCAAATTTCTGTACAGCTGTAACTTCATATTTCACCACAAGCACAACCTCATATTCCTGTACCAATATAACTGCAGATTTCTGTACAACCACGACTTCTTATTTCTGTACAGCTGTAAATTTGTATTTTTTGTACAAGCATGGCCTCATATTCCTGTACCGATATAACTTCAGATTTCTGTACAAGAAAACCTTCTTATTTCTATACAAATGTAACTTCAAATTTCCCTACAGGTGTAACCTCACATTTCTGTAGTGGTGCAACTTATTTCTGTACAAGCACAGCTTTATATTTCTGTACAAGTGTAACCCTATTTCTGTATGAACACAACTTTATATTTCTGTAAAGTGTAACCCTATTTCTGTACGAACACAACTTTATATTTCTGTACAAGCATTGCCTCATATTTCTGTACAGCTGTAAAATTGTATTTCTGTTCAAGCAAAACTTCAAATTTCTGTGCAGCTGTAACTTCATATTTCGCCACAAGCACAACCTCGTGTTTCTGTGCCAATGTAACTTCATATTTTTGTACAACCACAACTTCTTATTTCTGTAGAGCTGTAAAGTCACATTTTTTGTCCAAGCACAACCTCATATTCCTGTACTAGTATAACTTCAGATTTCTGCACAAGCACAACCTCATATTTCTGTACGGGTGTAACTTATTTCTGCACGAGCACAACTTCCAATTGCTGTACAGGTGTAACTTCATATTTCTGTAAAAGCACAATTTCATATTTCTTGCAGGCGTGACTTTGTGTTTCTGTACAAACACAACTTCCTATTTCTATACGAGCATAAACTTTATCTGTTATCTGTACGGGTTTAACTTTAAATTTCTGTACAGGTGTAACTTTATAATTCTGTACAGGTGTAACTTCACATTTATGCTCCCACCTCAGGGACATTTCCATGTGATATTGTCCTTTTTGGACAAGAAAAACAGGGTTTTTTCCCACAAGTGGGAAAAGTTGGGAAGCAGCAAAGTGAGAGGAGCTGGATGGAGGAGCCAGACCTGGGGCATGTTGAGCTGAGGGGGCTGCAAAGCTCCCCGCAGGGAGGGAAAAATCCTACAAGACAAGGGGCAGCAGCTTCCCAAAAGAAAGAATTATCCGAGATATTCTCATTTTCCAGGACATCCCGCACATTTCTTAATTTTTTTTTCCCATTCTGCTTCAGGTTCGTGCAGATACAGGAACATCCAAGTTGTCCGAGCGTGCCGGTGGAATGTGTTAGTCCTTTATAAAAAAAATTATGGAATCCCAGGGTGGTTTGGGTGGGAAGGGACCTTAAAAGCCCATCCTGTTCCAACCCTGACACTTCCCAATCTTCCAGGTTGCTCCAACCTGGCCTTGGACGCTCCCAGGGACCCAGGGGCAGCCACAGCTTCTCTGGGCAAACCCTGTGCCAAAAAAAGCTGGTTATTGGAAAACATTCAGTGATAAAAAACAGAGTTGGAGAAGGGGGGAGATAAATTTAAACAGGACGAGACCTGATTTGGTAGATCCACGTTTGTGGGTGATTTAATTTGGTTGGAAAGTCTCTTGGCTTTGACTTGTTTCCTGAGGAAGAGGAGGAAAGGACGAGGAAGGTTTGTGGGGATCAGAGAGAAGATCCTGCCCTGCTCCTCTCCCGGCATTTTCCTTTTTCCGGCGGGACGTGACTTTAATCCCGTGTTTTCTGCTGACACCTGCTGGCCCTCAGCAGGAGGGTTTTTGTGGGCCCTACCCAAACAACCCGGGAAGTTGTTAGGGTGGATAACTATCCCATGGGACGGTGTCACCGGGAGAACCGGTCTTTCATCTCCGGGGACAGGGAACTAAAAAACACAAAGCTGCAGCGATGGAGGTGGCTGGGGACAGCCCTGTGAGTTTGGAGGTCTTGGTTTCCTAATTTAAGGAAAAATCAGTTGGAAATAAACAGCCAGTGACAAGCCACACACTGAAATCCCGACTCATTCCTTGTCCAGGGCATTTCCAAGGTGCCTGGTGGATTGGGAACGTGGATTAGGAACAGAAATAACAGTTCTCTCACCAGTAATCCAAAATGAACTGGTGTTATAACCAACTAATTTTGATTATCCAAGGGCCCTTTCTGATGTTACAGGTCTAAATCAACAAGAGGAGAAAAGAAATATTTCCGTGCAAAGGGTGAAATTTTCTGGGATTTCCTTCCTGACTGGGATAACTCTCCTAAGTTTCTGGGATTTCTCTCCTTACAGGTGGTGTTTCTGTTCCTTAAAACCGTGCCCCTCGTTCCTCACCTCTGGTGACGTTTGGGAAGTGTCAACGTTCAGAAATATTGGAGCAATCCAACAAGAGGGGGTTGTCGGGCTCTGCTCCCTGGGAACGAGGGACAGGACGAGAGGAAACGGCCTCGAGCTGTGCCGGGGGAGGTTTGGGGTGGATATGGGGAAAATTCCTTCCTGGAAAGGGTGGTCGGGCCTTGGCAGGGGCTGCCCAGGGCAGGGTGGAGTCCCCACCCCTGGAGGGATTTAAAGCCCTGTGGATGTGGCTCGTGGGGACACGGGGCAGTGGTGGCCTCGGCAGAGCTGGGAAGGGTTGGACTCCGTGATCTCAGAGGTTTTTTCCAAGCCCCAAAGGTTCTCCAATCCAGCAGGGAGACACTCTGGTTGGAGGAGGTTCATTTGACCTTTCACTCCTTCCCGTGTCCCCAGGGTGTCCCTGACTCACTGCACGACTCCACATCCTCTTGGGACAGCGAGGGGAGGACGGCCCAGCCCTGCCCACGTTGGAGTGCCCTAATTGGCAGCACTAATTGCCCTGACCAGGCTTGTGGAGGGTTCCCACCCACCCACCCCCCACCCCTTGGCGTGAGAGCCCCATTTAAACCAAGCTCCCTTCTTTTGGGCCTTGTTGGAGCTGTGCTGGCTCCACGCTGGATTTGGGCTCGTGGTTGTTTCCCTCCTGGCTGTGGAGCTGCCTTGGGACATCCCTGAGGACTTGGACCCTCCTGGCTGTTCCTGGTCAGTGCCCCCAGACCCGCTCTGTGGGGTCCCCTGGGGCTCCGCTGCTTGTGGGGTCCCTAATCCTAATCCTAATCCTAATCCTAATCCTAATCCTAATCCTAATCCCTCCCGCCCTGCTTGGGTCCCCAATCCCACCTGCCTTTCTGTCTCCTCTGGCTTCCTGCTGCTCCCTAATTCCCGGGGGTGTTTTGGACCCTGGGATCTACCCTGTGGATGTTTTCAGCCTCTTGGAATCCTGGAATGAT
>NW_021937978.1:0-7598 GCF_001715985.3 Manacus vitellinus
CGTCAGGTCCGACGGGTTTATCCGGGGTTTATCTCCGTGTCTTGTGACCCCTCCGCGAGCGGGACATCAAACACCCCTCCCGCGGCACCCGGGTCACACCCCTCCAGCTCACACGCCCCGGCTCAGTCCGGACTCACCTGAGGTGCCACAGAAAACCTCAGCTCAGGCTCCTTAGTTTAGTTCAGACTCACCTGATGTGCCACAGAAAACCTCCATTCAGACTCCTCAGTTTAGTTCAGACTCCTCAGTTTAGTTCAGACTCACCTGAGGTGTCACAAAAAACCTTCGTTCAGACTCCTCAGTTTAGTTCAGACTCACCTGAGGTGTCACAGAAAACCTTAGGTCAAACTCAGTTTAGCTCAAGACTCAGTTTAGTTCAGACTAATTAGTTTAGTCCAGACTCGCCTGATATGTCACAAAAAACCTTAGTTCAGACTCAGTTTAGTCCAGACTCCTTAGTTTAGTCCAGACTCACCTGATGTGTCACAGAAAACCTCCATTCAGACTCCTCAGTTTAGTTCAGACTCCTCAGTTTAGTTCAGACTCCTCAGTTTAGTCCAGACTTACCTGAGGTGTCACAGAAAACCTCAGTTCAGACTCAGGTGATGTATCACAAAAAACCTCAGTTCAGACTCAGTTTAGTCCAGACTCCTTAGTTCAGTCCAGACTCAGCTGATGTGCCATAGAAAACCTCAGATCAGACTCCTCAGTTTAGTTCAGACTCACCTGATGTGCCACAGAAAACCTCCATTCAGACTCCTCAGTTTAGTTCAGACTCCTCAGTTTAGTCCAGACTTACCTGAGGTGTCACAGAAGACCTCAGTTCAGACTCAGCTGATATATCACAGAAAACCTCAGTTCAGACTCAGTTTAGTCCAGACTCCTTAGTTCATCCAGACTCACCTGATGTGCCATAGAAAACCTCAGATCAGACTCCTCAGTTTAGTTCAGACTCCTCAGTTTAGTTCAGACTCACCTGATGTGTCACAGAAAACCTCCGTTCAGACTCCTTAGTTTAGTTCAGACTCCTCAGTTTAGTTCAGACTCCTCAGTTTAGTCCAGACTTACCTGAGGTGTCACAGAAAACCTCAGTTCAGACTCAGGTGATGTATCACAAAAAACCTCAGTTCAGACTCAGTTTAGTCCAGACTCCTTAGTTCAGTCCAGACTCAGCTGATGTGCCATAGAAAACCTCAGCTCAGACTCCTCAGTTTAGTCCAAACTCCTTAGTTTAGTCCAGACTTACCTGAGGTGTCACAGAAAACCTCAGTTCAGACTCAGTTGATGTATCACAAAAAACCTCAGTTCAGACTCACCTGAGGTGTCACAGAAAACCTTAAGTTCAGACCAATTAGTTTAGTTCAGACTCCTCAGTTTAGTTCAGACTCACCTGAGGTGTCACAGAAAACCTCAGTTCAGACTCAGTTTAGTTCAGACTCCTCAGTTTAGTCCAGACTCACTTGATCTATCACAGAAAACCTTAAGTTCAGACTAATTAGTTTAGTTCAGACTTGTTAGTTTAGTCCAGACTCACCTGAGGTGTCACAGAAAACCTCAGTTCAGACTCGGTTTAGTTCAGACTCCTTAGTTTAGTTCAGACTCACTCGTTGGTTTAGTTCAGAGTCCTCAGTTTAGTTCAGACTCCTTAGTTCAGTTCAGACTCACCTGATGTACCACAGAAAACCTCAGTTCAGACTCAGTTCAGTTCAGACTCCTCAGTTCAGTTCAGACTCACCTGATGTGCCACAAAAAACCTCAGTTCAGACTCAGTTTAGTCCAGACTCATTATTTTAGTTCAGACTCGTTAGTTCAGTCCAGCCCACCTTCCCAAAGCCACAACAACCCCGGAACAGAGAGGAATCCTGGTTTTAATCGGGCAAAACCCAACCGGGAGATGTCTGCCCTAAAAACCCTCTGCGGGCCGCGCCTGCCAGGCTGGGAACGCGGCCCAGGAAAGCCGGGAATGCGGCCCAGGAAAGCCGGGAATGCGGCCCAGGAAAGCCGGGAATGCGGCCCGGGAAGCCGGAGCACCCCGGCCAGGTGAGAGCTCGGGGGCATCCTGGCAGATAAGGGCCCAACAAAGGCGCTGCTGTGGCCCGGGAACAAAGCGCTGCTGTGAGCCGGGAACAAAGACACCTCTGTGCCGAAGTGACCTCCCGGCACAGCCCGCACCGGCCGAGCCCAGCTAAAACACCAAATCGCGCCGTTTCCACCCAAAAAGGAGCCCCCGGTTCTCGGGGGAACGTCCCTGCGCCGTCCTGGAGGGACGTGATCCATCTGATCCGTCCTCCTCGTCCCGGGATGGGGTTGGATGGACAGCGCCGGGAGCGAGGGATGGGAACGGAATAATAAGGGGAATAATAAAGGGATTAAAAAATTGAGTAATAATTCGAATGGTGAATTGAATGATAAATCGGATAATGTTTTGAATAATTATAATTTGGTTAATAAATTGAATAATAATTTGTACAAAAAATTGAATAATAAATTGATTTTAAAAATCAATAGTAATTTGAGTGATAAATTGAATTATAAACTGAATAATATTTTGAATAATAATTTGCACAATAAATTGAATGATAATTTGAACAATAAATTGATTAATATATTGAATAATGAATCGAATAATATTTCGAATAATAATTTGATTAATAAATTGAATGATAAATTGAATAATAATTTGTACAATAAATTGAATAATAAATTGATAAAAAAATCAATAATAATTTGAATGATAAATTTAATTATAAATTGAATAATATTTTGAATAATAATTTGCACAATAAATCGAATAATAAATTGAATAATATTTTGAATAATAATTTGCACAATAAATTGAATAATAATTGAATAATAAATTTAATAATATTTTGAGCAATAATTTGATTAATAAATTGAATAGTGAATTGCATAATAAATTGAGTGATAATTTGAACAATAATTTGAATAATATCTTGAACAATAATTTGAACAATAATTTGAACAATAAATTGAACAATAAATTGAACAATAAATTGAACAATAAATTGAGTAATAATATGAATAATAAATTGAATAATAATTTGAATAACATATTGTGAATTTCATATCTATTTTTAGTTACATAGATATATGATTATTGCATGTATATATTTATAATCATATATATATGACCACCTGCTTGCTTTGCTGCGGGTGAATTTGCAGCAGCTTCTAATTACACATAAATCATAATTATAATTGGCTGGTGAACAGGGACGTGGAACAAAGGAACCCACGGGAGTGAAAGTGCGGGATGCAGAACTCCAGGGGGGCTCCGAGTGTCCCCCCTCGGGTATTTTGGGGCCCTGTGCCCCTCCCGTGCCCTCTCCCCGTGGGCAGCTCCGGGCTGGGCTCCGTTATCAGATCCTGCCCAACTCGGCTGCTCCGGAGCGTTGGCTTTGCCAAGGAAAGCAAAACCTTTGGGAGCCGTTCCCAGCCCAGCCGCTCCCGCTGTCGCCGCCTCCGCGGGACGTGGCCTTGGGCAGCAGCTCCTGGAGGGGGTTTCTCCTGGATTAGGGGGTCTCTTCATCCCGGTGTCCTCACCCTCACCATGAGGATCCTCCTGGTGCTCGTCGCCCTGGCGGGAGCCGCCGGCGCCCAGCGGCAATTCCAGGGGTGAGTCCTTCCCGAGGGATGGGGCGGGATGGGGTCCTGCTGTCCCCCGGGGTGACATCCCAAAGGAGGGGAATCCAGCACCTTCCCAACCAGGACGAGGTGTGGTTTCGCCCCAGGGTTGGAGGGAGGTTTGGAGCGTGGAACAGGTGGAAATTAGGGAATGTCGGATCCTGGGAGCGTCACCCCAGGCTTTGCCAGGGGGGAGAATCCCAGGAGATAAATAAAGGGATAATATCCCAAACAACAGGGGCTGGATGGCTGTGGAGGAAACTGAGGATTGTTGGGAATAACAGCCAGGGGTTGTTGGGAATAACAGACAAGGATTGTTGGGAATAACAGACAAGGATTGTTGGGAATAACAGACAAGGATTGTTGGGAATAACAGACAAGGATTGCTGGGAATAACAGACAAGGATTGCTGGGAATAACAGACAAGGATTGCTGGGAATAACAGACAAGGATTTTTGGGAACAACAGACAAGGGTTGTTGGGAATAACAGACAAGGATTGTTGGGAATAACAGACAAGGATTTTTGGGAACAACAGACAAGGGTTGTTGGGAATAACAGACAAGGATTGTTGGGAATAACAGACAAGGATTGTTGGGAACAACAGCCAAGGATTATTGGGAATAACACCTAAGGTTTGTTGGGAATAAGAGATAGGGATTGTTGGGAATAACAGGCAAGGATTGTTGGTAATAACCAAGGATTTCTGGGAATAACAGCCAAGGATGGTTGGGAGTAACAGGCCGTGGGAAAGAACAAGCTGTGGCTGGAAAAGGGGCCGTGGGGAGGTCGGGCAGGACTTTTCCAGGAAAACATCCTTGTTGGAGTTCCTGGAAATAAGTAAGAGCCCAGCACAGGTGCAGGAATGAGGTCAGGAAGTGCACATGGAATGTAGGGGGATCAGGACCACCCAAGACCCCCAGAGCCTCCAACCCATTCCCATTTTCCTAAAATTTCCTCCCTCCTTCCCTCCCTCCCTTCCTTCCTGTCCTTTCCATCCTTCTTTCCTTCCTTTCCTTCCTCTTTTCCATCCTTTCCTCCCTTTTATTCCTTCTTTCCTTCTTCTTTTCTTCCTTCTTTCCTCCCTTCTTTTCCTTCTCCCTTCCCTTTCCCCCCCCCCACCCCCTTTATCCAACCCACAATTCCCAGGCTGTGTGTGTCATTTCCTAATTAAAAACTCTGGAATTTTTCGTGGACCCTCTGACTTCCATCATCCCTTTCCATCCTGAGCTTTTACAAATCCCTCCCACTCAGAGGGGGGGGGAACATTCCTGTTTTTGGACAGGATGCTGTGGCTGAAGGGGTCCATCGGCTGGAAAAATTGGGAATGCAATGCCTGCCTGACTCCTCCAGGCACGGAATGGGCCCCTGGGAATTGTTATCCGTGGGTAAACCGATAAAGGGGGTGTGAAGAGAAGGAAAGGACGGAAGGGGGAAGGTGGAACAGCTCCACGTGGGATTTTGGGAGCGGCTTTAAAAGGAGAAGGAAGTGGATCCCTGCAGGATTCCGTGGAAGGATTTCAGGATCAGTGAAATGAGGAGAGGGAATTCAGGTTGTGGGAGAAAGGAAAAGGGTGATCAGGAACAGGACAAGAGGTTGGAGGCTCAGGACCGATCCCAGGTGGGAAAACCCGGAGGAGAGCATTCCTTCTCTTCCAAGGGCTGTGCTTACCCCTGGGAGAGCCCAGCCAGGCTGGAGTGGAACCTGTTGGGAAATAAATCCACGGATACAGACAGAACATGTCCACATCAGACATTCCCTGACATTTTGGGAGCTGCCCAGACAAGGCTGGGAAGCATCTCGGGCTCTCCGGCCCTCGCTCTTTTCCCGGGGCTGCTCCAACCCTCTCCCACCAACACCTGCTGCACTTCCCAACCCTCTGAGCCCTCGTGGAGCTTCCAGAGGCTGCTCCCAGCCTGAGCCCACATCCCTGTGTTCCCTCTGCCTCCCTGCAGGGACCAGGTTCTCCGGATCATGGCCAGGGACGAGGAGCAGGCGGCCCTGCTGAGGATGCTGGGAGAGCAGGAGGAGCTCCAGGTGAGCTGGGATGGGGCTCCCAAACATTCCCCCATGCCAGAGACCCCAGAGACACCCAGGCCTCCCTCCTCCCTTTGCCCTCACATCCAGGTTTCCTCCCCATTTGGGATCTGTATCATTTATAACTCTATAAATGGGATGTTTATCTCGGGGCTCCTTCGGCTCCGCTTCACGTCAGGTGGAGGCATCCCAAAAATCATCCTCCAAAGGGGCTTTTGTGGCCCAAAACCCACTTGGGCTGAGGCATGTTTGAGTGGAGGATCCACTGAGTGAGGCCAACCCACTCAGGTCCCCACTTGTGTCCCAAAACTCGTCCCAAAGCCTCTTTAGATCCTTCCTGGGAAGCTCCTTCCGGAGCGTTCCGTGGATGAGCACCACCACAGGCTGCTCTTCCAGGTCAAGCCAACCTCTTCCAGCTCAGCTTCTCCTCTCCAGGTCACCTCCTGTGTCCCAAAACTCATCCCAAAGCCTCTTTAGGTCCTTCCTGGGAGGCTCCCTGAGGTTCTGGGGGGCTCAGGGTCTGAGCACCGGCACGGGGCGGGGCCCAGCTCCCTCCTGCAGCTCCACTTCTCCCTCCCAGCTGGATTTCTGGCATCGCCCCTTCGGCCCCGGCCACCCCGCCGACCTGAGGGTGCCCTCCCCCAGCCTCGGGGCAGTGAAAGGCTTCCTGGAGTCCCACAGTTTTCCCTACACCGTCATGATCGAGGACGTGCAGGTAACGGGGAGCGGGAGGAGCTCCGGCAGCTCCGTCCCCAGGGAACGACCAAACGCTTGGAAACCACGAGGAGCTGGAATTGGAACCCAACCCCCAGCCCCCTCCAGCCTACCTGATGTTGGGTTTTTTTGCCTCCCCAAACAGAAATTACTGGATGAGGAAAAGGAAGCCATGGCGAGGTCCAGGAGGGTGAAGAGAAGCTCCAGGGCGTTCGATTTCAGCTCCTACCACACCCTGGACGAGGTGCTTTTCTCTGGACAGGCTCTGCCGTGCCTGGCTGGGCTCACACCCGACCTGTGCCATGGTTGGATCCATGTGGTGACGCTCCTGGTGGTGGGGGAGACACCCCTGGGACAGGCCTGGGGCTGGAAGGCGTTTCCAACCTCATTTTAGAGGGCGTTGGGGGATCTCACAGAACTTTCCCAGGGAAGCACCAGGCTTTTCTCCAGGGAAGCACCAGGTCTTCAGGGAAGCTCTTAGTCTTCTCCAGGGAAGCACCAAGTTCACAGGGAAGCACCTGGACTCCAGGAAAGCACTTATTCTTCTCCAGGGAAGCCTCAGGCCTTCTCCAGGGAAGCACCAGCTTTCCACATCAGGTCTTCTCCAGGGAAGCACCTGGTTTCCAGGGAAGCACCAGATCTTCTCAAGGGAAGCATCAGGTTTCCAAGGAAGTTCCAGGTCTCCAGGGAAGTCCCAGGTCTTCTCCATGGAAGAATTTGGTCTCCAGGGAAGCCTCAGGGCTTCTCCAGGGATACACAAGGTCTCCAGGGAAGCCTCAGGGCTTCTCCAGGGGTATATTAGGGTTCCACAGCAGGTCTTCTCCAGGGAAGAATCAGGTCTCCAGGGAAGGCCCTGGTCTTCTCCAGGGAAGCACCTGATCTCCTCCAGGGAAGCCCTGCATGTTGCCTCTGGTGCTGGAGGCCCTAAAACCCAAGAGGCAGCCCAGGGTGAGCCTCCTGACCCGGCAGCTCCTCCTTCCAGATCTACTCCTGGATGGACACCCTGGTGGAGGATCATCCCGGGCTCGTCAGCAAGATCCGAATCGGGCAGAGCTACGAGGGCAGAGACCTGCTGGTGCTCAAGGTGGGTCCTGGGGGTGGGTCCTTCCCCCTCTTGGCAGGAGGAGAGGACATGGCCTCAGGCTGTGCCAGGGGAGGCTCAGGTTGGACACCAGGAGGAATTTCCTCATGGAAAGGGTGGT
>NW_021937979.1:0-2921 GCF_001715985.3 Manacus vitellinus
CCTGAATAAATTTAAATTAAACTGAAATGCACAGGATGGTCCTGAGTAAATTTAAATTAAAAGTAAAGACACAGGTGAGTCCTGAGTAAATATAAATTAAAATTAAGGGCACAGGATGGTCCTGAGTCAGTTTAAATTAGAAATAAATGCACAGGAGGGTCCTGAGTAAATTTAAATTTGAATTAAAGGCAGAGGATGGTCCTGAGTAAATTTAAATTAAAAGTAAATGCACAGGATGGTCCTGAGTCAATTAAAATTAAAATTAAATGCACAGGATGGTCCTGGGTAAATTTAAATTAGAAATAAATGCACAGGAGGGTCCTGAGTAAATTTAAATTAGAAATAAATGCACAGGAGGGTCCTGAGTCAATTCAAATTTCCTTTTCCCCTTTCCTCCAGCCCTGAACCTGCTGCTCAAGGACCCCGTGCCCGCCGTGCGTGTCAAGGTGGCCGAGACGCTGGGCCGGCTGGTGAGGATCCTGTGAGCCACGGAGGGGATCCTGGGATCCTGGAGACCCCCTGGATGGAATCCTGGGAGCCCTGGAGAGCCTGGATGGGATCCTGGAGAGCCTGGATGGGATCCTGGGAGACTTGGATGGGATCCTGGGAGACTTGGATGGGATCCTGGGAACCCTGGAGAGCTTGGATCTGACCCTGGGAGTCCCTGGAAAACCTGGATCTGACCCGGGGAGCCCCTGGATGGGATCCTGGGAGCCCTTGGAGACCCTCTGGATGGAATCCTGGGAGTCCTGGAGAGCCTGGATGGGATCCTGTGAGCCAGGGATGGGATCCTGGGAGCCAGGGATGGGATCCT
The DNA here is from genome assembly GCF_001715985.3 of Manacus vitellinus. Classification (NCBI taxonomy): domain Eukaryota; kingdom Metazoa; phylum Chordata; class Aves; order Passeriformes; family Pipridae; genus Manacus; species Manacus vitellinus. The sequence continues at coordinate 815 of NW_021937979.1, forward strand.
GGGAACCCTGGAGAGCTTGGATCTGACCCTGGGAGTCCCTGGATGGGATCCTGGGAGACCTGGAGACTCCTTGGATGTGATCTTGGGAGCCCCTGGAGAGCCTGGATGGGATTCTGTGAGCCCTGGATCTGATCCTGGGAGCCCCTGGAGAGCCTGGACCGGATCCTGTGACCCTGGAGACCTTCTGGATCTGATCCTGGGAGCCCTGGAGACCCCCTGGATGGAATCCTGGGAGCCCTGGAGAGCCTGGATGGGATCCTGGGAGCCAGGGATGGGATCCTGGGAGCCATGGAGACCCTCTGGATCTGACCTGGGGAACCCTGGAGAGCCTGGATGGGATCCTGGAGACCCCCTGGATCTGATCCTGGGAGCCCTGGAGACCCCCTGGATGTGATCTTGGGACACCTGGATGGGATCCTGGGAACCCTTGGAGAACCTGGACCGGATCCTGCGACCCTGGAGACCCCCTGGATGGAATCCTGTGAACCCCTGGAAACCCTCTGGATCTGACCCTGGGAGCCCTGGAGAGCCTGGATGTGACCCTGGGAGCCATGGAGACCCCTCTGGATGTGATCTTGGGGGCCCTGGAGAGTCTGGATGGGATCCTGGGAGACCTGTGTGGGATCCTGGGAACCCTGGATGGGATTCTGGGAACCCTGGAGAGGCTGGATGTGACCCTGGGAGCCCCTGGAGAGCCTGGATTGGATCTTGGGAGCCCCTGGAGAGCCTGGATGGGATCCTGGGAGCCCTTGGAGACCCCCTGGATGTGATCTTGGGAGCCCTGGAGAGCCTGGATGTGACCCTGGGAGCCCCCGGAGAGCCTGGATCTGATCCTGGGAGCTCTGGAGAGCCTGGATCTGATCAAGGGGGGCCCCTGGATGTGACCCTGGGAGTCCCTGGATGGGATCCTGGGAGACCTGGAGACTCCTTGGATGTGATCTTGGGAGCCCCTGGAGAGCCTGGATTGGATCTTGGGAGCCCCTGGAGACCCCCTGGATCTGACCCTGGGAGTCCCTGGAGAGCCTGGATCTGATCAAGGGGGGCCCCTGGATGGGATCCTGGAAGCCCTTGGATACCCCCTGGATTTGACCCTGGGAGCCCTGGAGAGCCTGGATGGGATTCTGGGAGTCCTGGAGAGCCTGGATGGGATCCTGGGAGCCCCTGGATGTGACCCTGGGAACCCTGGAGAGCCTGGATGGGATCCTGGGAACCCTTGAGAGCCGGGATGTGACCCTGTGAGCCCCTGGAGAGCCCTGGATCTGACCCTGGGAGTCCCTGGATGGGATCCTGGGAGACCTGGAGACCCCTCTGGATGTGATCTTGGGAGCCCCTGGAGAGCCTGGACCGGATCCTGTGATCCTGGAGACCCCCTAGATGGAATCCTGTGAGCCCCTGGAAACCCTCTGGATCTGACCCTGGGAGCCCTGGAGAGCCTGGATGTGACCCTGGGAGCCGTGGAGACCCCTCTGGATGGGATCCTGGGAACCCTAGAGAGCCTGGATGTGACCCTGGGAGTCCTTGGAGAGCCTGGATGTGATCCTGGGAGCCCCTGGATGGGATCCTTGGAGACCCCCTGGATGTGACCTGGGAGCCCTGGAGAGCCTGGATGGGATCCTGTGAGCCCCTGGATCAGATCCTGTGAGCCCCTGGATCGGATCCTGGGAGCCCCTGGATGTGACCCTGAGAGACCTTGAGAGCCTCTGGTTCTGATCCTGAGAGCCCTGGAGTTCCTGGAGACCCCCTGGGTCAGATCCTGGGAGCCCTGGAGTTCCTGGAGACCCCCATCCCTGGATCCTGGGAGCCCTGGAGATCCCCTGAGCCAGATCCTGGGAGCCCTGGAGTTCCTGGAGACCCCCATCCCTGGATCCTGGGAGCCCTGGAGAGCCCCTGGGTCAGATCCTGGGAGCCCTGGAGATCCTGGAGACCCCCTGGGTCAGATCCTGTGAGCCCTGGAGTTCCTGGAGACCCCCTGGGTCGGATCCTGTGAGCCCTGGAGATCCTGGAGACGCCCTGGGTCAGATCCTGGGAGCCCTGGAGATCCTGGAGAACCCCTGGGTCAGATCCTGTGAGCCCTGGAGTTCCTGGAGACCCCCTGGGTCAGATCCTG
>NW_021937980.1:0-1535 GCF_001715985.3 Manacus vitellinus
AGGGATTCACCAGGAGCACCGATTGATCCCTGGGGAGGGATTAGGGTCAGGGAAACCCCCCTGGGTGTCCCCGAGGTAGGGATTCACCAGGAGCACCGACTACTCCCTGGGGAGAGGGATTAGGGTCAGGGAAACCCCTCCCAAGGAAGGGATTCACCAGGAGCACCGACTGATCCCTGGGGAGAGGAATGAGGGTCAGGGAAACCCCTCCCGAGGCAGGGATTCACCAGGAGCACCGATTGATCCCTGGGGAGAGGGATGAGGGGTCAGGGAAAACCCCCTGGGTGTCCCCAAGGAAAGGATTCACCAGAAGCACCGACTGCTCCCTGGGGAGAGGGATTAGGGTCAGGGAAACCCCTCCCAAGGCAGGGATTCACCAGGAGCATCCACTACTCCCTGGGGAGAGGGAGGAGGGTCAGAGAAACCTCTCTCAAGGAAGGGATTCACCAGGGAAACCCCCTGGGTGTCCCCAAGGCAGGGATTCACCAAGAGCATCCACTGCTCCCTGGGGAGAGGGATGAGGGGTCAGGGAAACCCCTCCCAAGGAAGGGATTCACCAGGAGCACCTACTGCTCCCTGGGGAGAGGGATTAGGGTCAGGAAAACACCCCTGGGTGTCCCCAAGGAAAGGATTCACCAGGAGCACCAACTGCTCCCTGGGGAGAAGGCTGAAGGGTCAGGGATACCCCTCCTGAGGCAGGGATTCACCAGGAGCACCGACTGCTCCCTGGAGAGAGGGATTAGGGTCAGGGAAACCCCTCCCAAGGCAGGGATTCACCAGGAGCACCGACTGCTCCCTGGGGAGAGGGAGGAGGGTCAGGGAAACCTCTCTCAAGGAAGGGATTCACCAGGAAACCCCCCTGGGTGTCCCTGAGGCAGGGATTCACCAGGAGCACTGACTGATCCCTGGGGAGAGGGATGAGGGGTCAGAGAAACCCCCCTGGGTGTCCCCAAGGAAAGGATTCACCAGGAGCATCCACTGCTCCCTGGGGAGAGGGATGAGGGGTCAGGGAAACCCCTCCCGAGGCAGGGATTCACCAGGAGCACCGACTGCTCCCTGGGGAGAGGGAGGAGGGTCAGGGAAACCCCTCCCAAGGCAGGGATTCACCAGGAGCACCGACTGCTCCCTGGGGAGAGGGAGGAGGGTCAGGGAAACCTCTCTCAAGGAAGGGATTCACCAGGGAAACCCCCCTGGGTGTCCCCAAGGAAAGGATTCAGCAGGAGCACCGACTGCTCCCTGGGGAGAAGGATGAAGGGTCAGGGAAACCCCTCCTGAGGCAGGGATTCACCAGGGAAACCCCCCCTGGGTGCCCCGAGGACAGGGATCAAAAACTGCAGAGCTATCCCCACTGCTCCCTGGGGAGAGGGAGGAGGGTCAGGGAAGGGCCAGGGACACTCACACGGCCACGGCCACCAGGCAGAGGGTGGGGTTGGGGTTCCAGGCCACGCTCTTCACCGCGGCGCCCACGGGCAGGGTCCTCATGCAGCGAGCGGTGCCCACCTCCCAGAACCGCAGAGAGCCGTCGTCAGAGCCTG
>NW_021937981.1:0-8035 GCF_001715985.3 Manacus vitellinus
TTTTTCCCAGATTTTCCCAGATTTTTCCCCATTTTTCCCAGATTTTCCCAAGATTTTTTCCCATTTTTTTAAATCTTCTAACCTCTCTAACTTCTCAACAACACATTTTTGTTATCCACTAGAACTACTTCTCCAAACACTAAACAAATCCTAAATCAATATCAACTATTACTACAACTAAAACAAGCCCCAATAATAGTCACTGTGCCTATAACAGCCTTAGTCCTTGTAGCTTACAATAAAGCATAACACTGAAGATGTTAAGACGGCTATTACACATACCCAAGGACAAAAAAGACTTAGTCCTAACCTTACAGTTAGTTCTTGTCAAATATATACATGCAAGTATCCGCATCCCAGTGAAAATGCCCTCAGCACCTTAAAAAGACAGCAGGAGCAGGCATCAGGCACACCACTCCAATTGTAGCCCAAAATGCCTTGCCTAGCCACACCCCCACGGGTTTTCATCAGTAATTAATATTAAGCAATAAGTGTAAACTTGACTTAGTTAAAGCAACTTACCAGGGTTGGTAAATCTTGTGCCAGCCACCGCGGTCACACAAGAAACCCAAATTAACTTTAGACGGCGTAAAGAGTGGTTTTCCATTATCACTTCAACTAAGACTGAAATGTAACCAAGCTGTTATAAGCACAAGATGCATCCAATACTCCCATAGAAATGATCTTAGCTTCATGATCAACAAAACTCCACGAAAGCCAGGACACAAACTGGGATTAGATACCCCACTATGCCTGGCCCTAAATCCTGATGCTTTCACCACTTAAGCATCCGCCTGAGAACTACGAGCACAAACGCTTAAAACTCTAAGGACTTGGCGGTGCTCCAAACCCACCTAGAGGAGCCTGTTCTATAACCGATAACCCACGATACACCCAACCATCCCTTGCCAAATCAGCCGATATACCGCCGTCGTCAGCCCACCCCTAAACTGAGGGTTTAACAGTGGGCACAACAGCAACATCCCACTAATAAGACAGGTCAAGGTATAGCTCATGAGATGGTAGAAATGGGTTACATTTTCTAGCATAGAATACCTCACAACAAGGAGTGTGAAATCACTCCTAAAAGGCGGATTTAGCAGTAAAGCAGGATAATAATGCCTCCTTTAAGCTGGCTCTGAAGCACGTACATACCGCCCGTCACCCTCCTCACAAGCTATAATTAATTTTATTTATAATAAACCCTCAAGCTAGAGATGAGGCAAGTCGTAACAAGGTAAGTGTACCGGAAGGTGTACTTAGTCTACCAAGGCGTAGCTATAACTAAAGCGTTCAGCTTACACCTGAAAGATATCTGTCCCATATCAGATCGCCTTGAAGCCTAACTCTAGCTCTTCTACCAGATTACATAGAAACTAAGTTAATACTACCCATTAAATCAAAACATTCTCTCACTCAACCTAGTATAGGCGATAGAAAAGTAAACTCAAGACGCAATAGAGATCATGTACCGTAAGGGAAGAATGAAATAGTAATGACAAACCAAGCAATAAATAGCAAAGACCAACCCTTGTACCTTTTGCATCATGATTTAGCGAGAAACTACCCAAGCAAAACACCAATTTAAGCTTGCCTCCCCGAAACCCAAGCGAGCTACTCACGAGCAGCTATCTACTGAGCAAACCCGTCTCTGTTGCAAAAGAGTGGGAAGACTCGTTAGTAGTGGTGAAAAGCCAATCGAGCTGGTGATAGCTGGTTGCCTATGAAATGAATCTTAGTTCCCTCTTAATTCACCTCCCAGGACTACACTCAACCCACATGAAGCGAATTAAGGGCTATTTAAAGGAGGTACAGCTCCTTTAAAAAAGAGTACACTCTCCCCTAGTGGATAAATTCAATTACAGCTTAACTGTGGGCCTTCAAGCAGCCACCATTAAAGAATGCGTCAAAGCTCCTCACCTAAAAAAATCTAAACTTCCTCATGACACCCTCTTCCCCAATAGGCCAACTTATATTAAATAAGAGAATTTATGCTAAAATAAGTAAGTAGGGATCCCCTCTATGGCGCAAGCTTACATTACAACATTATTAACAATTCACAGGATATTTTTTAACCTTAACAAGACCTTATACCCAAAACTCTGTTAACCCACCTATGGAGCACCCCCAAAGACGATTAAAATCTGTAAAAGGAATTAGGTAAATCCAAGGCCCGACTGTTTACCAAAAACATAGCCTTTAGCAAACCAAGTATTAAAGGTGAAACCTGCCCAGTGACAATTCGTTCAACGGCCGCGGTATCCTAACCGTGCAAAGGTAGCGCAATCAATTGTCCCATAAATCGGGACTTGTATGAATGGCTTAACGAGGTCTTAGCTGTCTCCTACAGATAATCAGTGAAATTGATCTTCCCGTGCAAAAGCAGGAATAACCCCATAAGACAAGAAGACCCTGTGGAACTTTAAAATCTGCTACCACTCCCATAAACAATACTCACCCACAGGGCCTACTCCCCGGGATTTTGCTGGTGTGCATTTTTTGGTTGGGGCGACCTTGGAGACAAACTCAACCTCCAAATACCAGACAATCCATCTTAACCAAGAACTACCCATCAACGTGCTAATAGCAACCAGACCCAATATAATTGAGTAATGAACCTAGCTACCCCAGGGATAACAGCGCAATCTCCTTCAAGAGCCCACATCGACAAGGAGGTTTACGACCTCGATGTTGGATCAGGACATCCTAGTGGTGCAACCGCTACCAAGGGTTCGTTTGTTCAACGATTAACAGTCCTACGTGATCTGAGTTCAGACCGGAGTAATCCAGGTCGGTTTCTATCTATGTTACAACTCCTTCTAGTACGAAAGGATCGAAGAAGTAAGGCCTATGCCACAAGCACGCCTTCGCACCCAGTAATGAACCCAACTAAATTACTAAGAGCTCCACCATAACCCCCTCCTAGAAAAGGACCGCTAGCGTGGCAGAGCTTGGCAAATGCAGAAGGCTTAAGCCCTTTACCCAGAGGTTCAAATCCTCTCCCTAGCTCCGACACAAATCACATGACAATTCACTTAACCCTCACTTACCTTATTATATCAATATCCTATGCTCTCTCCATCCTCATCGCCGTAGCATTTCTTACCCTAGTTGAACGTAAGATTCTAAGTTATATGCAAGCCCGGAAAGGCCCTAATATTGTAGGACCATTTGGTCTCTTACAACCTATAGCAGATGGAGTGAAGCTATTCATCAAAGAACCTATTCGTCCATCAACTTCATCCCCCTATCTATTTATATCTACCCCTATATTAGCCCTTCTCCTAGCAATTACAATCTGAACACCACTTCCCCTACCCTTTCCCCTTACTGACCTAAACCTTGGCATACTCTTCCTTCTAGCTCTATCTAGCTTGGCAGTCTACTCAATTCTATGATCAGGGTGAGCCTCTAACTCAAAATATGCCTTAATCGGCGCCCTCCGAGCAGTCGCACAAACTATCTCTTACGAAGTTACCCTGGCCATTATTCTCCTATCCGTAATTATCCTTAGTGGTAACTACACCCTCAATACCCTAGCTACAACTCAAGAACCTCTCTACCTCATTTTCTCCTCCTGACCCTTAGCAATAATATGATATATCTCCACTCTTGCCGAAACAAACCGCGCTCCATTTGACCTGACAGAAGGAGAATCTGAACTAGTCTCAGGGTTCAACGTAGAATATGCTACAGGGCCATTCGCCTTATTTTTTCTCGCCGAATATGCTAATATTATACTAATAAATGCACTCACAACCATTCTATTCCTAAACCCCAGCTCACTTAATCTCCCTCAGGAACTCATTCCCCCTGCTTTAGCTACAAAAACCCTCCTCCTTTCCGCAGGATTCTTATGAATCCGCGCCTCTTACCCTCGATTCCGATATGATCAACTCATACATTTGCTTTGAAAAAACTTCTTACCCCTAACATTAGCCTTATGCCTATGGCATACCAGCCTTCCTATCTCCTATGCAGGCCTACCCCCCTACCTAAGACACTCAAGGAAATGTGCCTGAATCCAAAAGGGTTACTATGATAAAGTAAACATAGAGGTATACCAATCCTCTCATTTCCTAATTTTAGAAAAGTAGGAATCGAACCTACACTAAAGGAATCAAAATCCTCTATACTCCCTCTATATTATTTTCTAGTAAGGTCAACTAATTAAGCTATCGGGCCCATACCCCGAAAATGATGGTTTAACTCCTTCCCTTACTAATGAATCCCCAAGCTAAACTAATCTCCACAATAAGCCTGCTCTTAGGAACCTCAATCACAATTTCAAGTAACCACTGAATAATAGCATGAGTCGGCTTAGAAATTAACACTTTAGCTATTCTTCCACTGATCTCTAAAAACCACCATCCATGAGCCATTGAAGCCTCTCCTAAATATTTTCTAACCCAGGCAGCCGCATCTACGCTACTTTTATTCTCCAGCATGACCAATGCATGATTCTCTGGCCAATGAGACATCACCCAACTAACCCACCCCATATCATGTATACTACTAACTATTGCAATTTCAATTAAACTAGGCTTAGTCCCATTTCATTTCTGATTTCCAGAAGTTCTTCGAGGCTCAACTATAACAACATGCCTCCTACTAGCCACAGTCATAAAATTTCCACCAACCACACTATTCTACCTAACATCCCCCTCACTCAACCCAACTCTCCTATCTTCAATAGCTATTGCTTCTGCAGCCCTAGGTGGCTGAATAGGACTTAACCAAACCCAAACTCGCAAAATTTTAGCTTTCTCATCTATCGCACACCTAGGATGAATAACTATTATTCTCAACTACAACCCCAATCTGACTTTAATTACGTTCTATCTGTATACTGTAACAACTTCCGCCATCTTCTTCATCCTTAACACAACCAATACCCTAAAACTATCCACTGTTATATCCACATGAACCAAAATTCCATCACTAACCACAATCCTTATGCTCACTCTCCTCTCCCTTGCAGGTCTTCCTCCCCTAACGGGATTCCTACCCAAATGGTTAATTATTCAAGAGCTCACAAAACAAGAACTAACAGTATTAGCCACAGCTATTAGCCTACTCTCTTTACTTGGACTTTTCTTCTACCTACGACTGGCCTACTGTGCAACCATCACACTACCCCCAAACTTCACCAACTACATAAAACAGTGACAAACTAACAAACCAACTAACACCATAACCACAACCTTTACCTCCTTATCAATTATGCTCCTGCCACTATCTCCCATAGTACTCGCAATCCCCTAGAAACTTAGGTTATTTAAAATTTATTAAAAATTTATTAAAAATTTATTAAAAATTTATTAAAATTTATTAAAATTTTTTCCACATTTTCCTGAATTTTTCCCCATTTCCCCCCATTTTCCAGATTTTTCCCAATTTTCCTACATTTTCCCAGATTTTTTCCCATTTTTCCCCCATTTTCCCAGATTTTTCCCCATTTTGTCCAGATTTTCCTAGATTTCCCCCCCATTTTCCCAGATTTTTCCCCATTTTTTCCACATTTTTCCCACATTTTCACACATTTTCACACATTTTTCTCCAGATTTTCCCAGATTTTTTTTCCCCATTTTTTCCACATTTTCCCCGATTTTTTATCACATTTTTCCCAGATTGGCCCAGATTTCTTCCCCCATTTTCCTGGATTTTTCCCAGAATTTCCCACATTTTCCCCATTTTTCCAAAATTTTTTTTATCTTTCCCCATTTTTCCCCATTTCCTGGATTTTCTCCCATTTTTTCCACATTTTCCCAGATTTTTCTCATTTTTCCCAGATTTTTCCCCATTTTTCCCAGATTTTCCCCAGATTTTTTCCCATTTTTTTAAATCTTTCCCCATTTTTCCCCATTTTCTGGGATTTTTTCCCATTTTTCTCCATTTCCCCCCATTTTTCCCAGCATTTCCAGCATTTGCCCCCCAGTTTGTCCCCATTTTCCCAGATTTCTCCCAGATTTTCCCAGATTTTTCCCTATTTTTTCCCCATTTTCCTGGATTTTTCCCAGATTTTTCCTCCACTTTTCCCAAAATTTCCCACATTTTCCCAGATTTTTCCCACATTTTTTCCCATTTTTCCCACATTTTCTCAGATTTTTCTCCAGATTTTCTTCCAGATTTTCCCACATTTTCCCACATTTTCCCACATTTTCCCAGATTTCCCCCCATTTTTCTTGATTTTTCCCGATTTTTGCCATTTTTCTGGATTTTTTCCCCATTTTTTCCCATTTTCACACATTTTTCCCATTTTTCCCACATTTTAACGGATTTCTCCTCATTTCCCCCATTTTCCCACAGTTTTTCCCAATTTTTTCACATTTTCCCAGATTTTTCCCCATTTTCCCCATTTTCCACAGATTTTTCCCCATTTCGCCCCCATTTTCTCCGATTTTTCCCCATTTTCCCACATTTTCCCAAATTTTTTCCCACATTTCCCCAGATTTTCTCCCTATTTCCCCAGATTTTTCCTCATTTTTCCCATTTTTTCCCAGATTTTTTCCCGATTATTTTCCCCATTTTCCCAGATTTCCCCCCTTTTTTTCCCACATTTCCCCGGATTTTTTCCCAATTTCCCCCCATTTTCCATGATTTTTCCCACATTTTCCCAGATTTTTCCTCATTTTCCCCCATTTTTCCCAGATTTTTCCCCATTTTTCTCAGATTTTTTTCCCCATATTTCCAGATTTTCCCAGAATATTCCCCATTTTCCCTCCATTTTTTCCCTATTTTCCCAGATTTTTCCCATTTTTTCCCCTTTCCCCCCCATTTTTTCCACATTTTTCCCAGATTTTCTCCCATTTTCCCCAGAATTTTCCCGGATTTTTCTCACATTTTTCCCAGAATTTTCCGCAATTTCCTCATTTTCCCACATTTTCCCAGATTTTTCACCATTTTCCTGATTTTCCCCCCATTTTGCCCACATTTTCATAGATTTTTCTCCAGATTTCCCCCACATTTTTCCCCCATTTCCCCACATTTTCTTGGATTTTTGGGTCCCCAGTTTTCCAAATTTCCCAAATTTCCCCAGTGGGAAAAAATGGGGGGAAAAAACCAGGAATTATGGGGAAAATGGGGGAAAATTGGGGAAAAAAGTGGGAAAATTGGTGAACACGAATGAAAAATTGGGAAAAATGGGGGAAAATTTGAGAAAAAAGTGGGAAATTTGGGGAAAATTGATAAAAATGGGGAAAATGGGGGGAAATTTAGGAAAACTGGGGGAAAATCCGGGAAAATGTGGAAAAACGGGGGAAATTTTGGGGAAAAAGTCAGAAATTTGGGGAAATGGGGGATTTTGAGGGGAAATGGAGGGAAAACTGGGAAAAAAAGTAAGAAATTTGGGGAAAAGGGGTGAAAAATCAGGAAAAATGGGGGATAATTGGGAAAAATTAGGGGAAATTTAGGAAAAAATTGGGAAAAAATGGCGGAATTTGGGGAAAATGGGAAAATTTGGGAAAAATGGGGTGAATTGAGAAAAAAAAGGGGGAATTTGGGTAAAATTGGATGAAAAATTGGGGAAAGTTGGGAAAAATGGGGGGAAATTTGGGGAAAATGGGAAAAAATGGGGGAAATTTGGGAACAATAGAAGGAATTTGGAAAAAAAATGGGGAAAAATTGAGAAAAATGGGGAAATTTGGGAAAAATGGGGGAACTGGGGGGAAAATTGGGGAAAGAGTGGGAAATTTGGGAGAAATGGATGAAAAACTGGGAAAAATGAGGGGAAATTTGGGAAAAACTTGGGTGTCCCCACCAGGTTTGGCCCCGCCATGGCCCCGATAGCCCCGGGATCAGGTGAGACCCCTACCCCATGCCCTGACCCCTCCCCCTCCCCGAGGTCACTGCCCTGACCCCCCGAGTCCAGGCTGTCACCCCTCCCCCACCCCGTGGCCCCTCCCACACTTTATGGCCCCTTCCCCATTCTGTGGCCCCTACCCCATTCTGTAGCCCCTACCCCACTCTGTGACCCCTCTCCCACTTCATGACCCCTCCCCCACTCTCTGACCCCCCCCCCACTCTATGGCCCCTC
>NW_021937982.1:0-3686 GCF_001715985.3 Manacus vitellinus
GGAGGAAAAACAAGGGGGAAAGGAAGAGGAAAAGGAGGAGGAAAAGAAGTGAAAGACGAAAAAGAGAATGGAAAAGTGGAAAGTGGGAGAAAAAATAGGGGGGAAAAAGGGAAAAGAAGGAGGAAAAAAAAAGGGAAAAGGAAAGGAAAAGGTGAAGGAAAGAGGAAGAGGAAAGGAAGAGGAAAAGGAATGAGGAAACTCAGCTCTTGCTGCCCCTCAGACTAATCCCAATCCTGACCCTGATCCCAAATCCAATCCCAAACCACATGGAATGTCCTGCAGGAGGAAGAGGAAGGGGAAGAGGAAGAGGAAGGGGAAGAGGAAGGAAGGGCTGGAGGTACCTGGGTGGGAAGTACAGGAGGATCCAGGAGGAGCAGGAAGGAGGAACAGCAGCAGGAAGAGGGGCTGGGAAGGAAGAGGAAAATCCAGAGGCTGGGAGGGGGCAGGAAATAAAAACAGGAAAGGGATGAGGGGGGTAAATCAAAGGGATGAATTAATCCAAGGGATGAATAAATCCAAGGGATGAATTAATCAAAGGGATGAATAAATCAAAGGGATGAATAAATCCAAGGAATAAATAAATCAAAGGGATGAATAAATCAAAGGGATGAATAAATCAAAGGGATGAATAAATCAAAGGGATGAATAAGTAAAAGGGATAAATAAATCAAAAGGGATAAATAAATCAAAGGGATAAATAAATCCAAGGGATAAATTAATCAAAGGGATGAATAAATCAAAGGGATGAATAAATCAAAGGGGTAAATAAATCAAAGGGATGAATAAATCCAAGGGGTAAATAAATCCAAGGGATAAATTAATCAAAGGGATAAATAAATCCAAGGGATGAATAAATCAAAGGGATAAATAAATCCAAGAGAAGGAGGAAATCAATCCAGGAAATGAAGGGGGAGAAGGAGGGGAATGAAGGAAGGGAATAAAGGAAGGGAATAAAGGAAGGGAATAAAGGAAGGGAATAAAGGAAGAGGAAGAAGGAAGGGCCCCCGGTGGAAGCCAATCCCAGCTCCCAGACACCATTCCCAGCTCCCATTCCCAGCTCCCAGACACCAATCCCAGATCCTGGATGCCAATCCCAACTCCCAGTTGCCAATCCCTGATTCCAGCCCCCATTCCCAGCTCCTAGCCCATTCCCAGCTCCCAGGGGCCATTCCCAGCTCCCATTCCCAGCTCCCAGACACCATTCCCAGCTCCCAGCCCATTCCCAGTTCCCATTCCCAGCTCCCAGCCCACTCCCAGCTGCCATTCCCAGCTCCCATTCCCAGCTTGCAGACAGCAATCCCAGATCCCAGCTCCCATTCCCAGCTCCCAGTTCCCATTCCCAGCTCCCAGACACCAATCCCAGCTCCCATTCCCAGCTCCCAGTTCCCATTCCCAGCTCCCAGACACCAATCCCAGCTCCCATTCCCAGCTCCCAGCCCATTCCCATTCCCATTCCCATTCCCATTCCCAGCTCCCAGACACCAATCCCAGATCCCATTCCCAGCTCCCAATCCCACCTCCCAGACACCAATCCCAGCTCCCAGACACCAATCCCAGATCCCATTCCCAGCTCCCAATCCCACCTCCCAGAACCACCAATCCCAAGCTCCCAGACACCAATCCCAGCTCCCAGACACCAATCCCAGCTCCCAGACACCATTCCCAGCTCCCAGAAACCAATCCCAGACACCATTCCCAGCTCCCAGCCCATTTCCAGCTCCCATTCCCAACTCCCAGTTGCCATTCCCAGCTCCCAGACACCAATCCCAACTCCCAGACACCAATCCCAGATCCTGGATGCCAATCCCAGATCCCAGACACCATTCCCAGACACCAATCCCAGCTCCCAGACACCATTCCCACCTCCCATTCCCAGTTCCCAGACACCATTCCCAGCTCCCAGACACCATTCCCAGCTCCCAGCCTATCCCATCCCCATTCCCATCCCATCCCACCCCATTCCCAGGGAATCCCAGCACCTTCTGGGCCCCGGAGAAGGCGTGGTAGAAGCAGGACACGTAGGTCATGATGGCCTTCTCGTCCGGCCGCAGCGTCCCCACGATGTCTGAGGGGATGGGAACGCTCAGCGGGAATTCTGGGAATTCCCACAATTCCCAGGGCGGGATCCCACCCCCGGGGGGGCTCGGGAAGGGGGGGGGTTTTCCTGGATTTCTGGGTTTTCCCGGATTTCCCCGAGTTTTGGGACGTCCCAGAAGACAGAAAGGGCTCTGGTTGGAGCCTCCCGGGAGCTCCGGCCCCGGATCCCGCATGGAATTCTCACAGGGATTCCCAGGGGATCCCACATGGAATTGCCAGGGATCCCACAGGGATCCCACATGGAATTCTCTCAGGGATTCCACAGGGATCCCACATGGAACTGCCAGGGATTCCACAGGGATTCCACAGAGATCCCACATGGAATTCTCATGGATTCCACGGAGAGTCCACATGGAATTGCCAGGGATTCTACGGAGAGTCCACAGGGATTCCACATGGAATTGCCAGGGATTCCACATGGAATTCCACATGGAATTCTCAGGGATTCCACAGGGATTCCACATGGAATTCTCTCATGGATTCCACAGGGATCCCACATGGAATTGCCAGGGATTCCACGTGGATTTCCTACGGATTTCCTACTGATTCCACATGGAATTGCCAGGGATTTCCCATGGATTTCCCGTGGATTTCTATGGATTTCCCATGGATTTTCCATGGATTCCCCCTGGATTCCCCCTGGATCCCCCCACGGATTTCAGGTGGATTCCTCCACGGACTTTACACAGAATTTCTATGGATTCCCCCTGGATTCCCCCATGGATTTCTATAGATTTCTATGGATTTCCCATGGATTTCTATGGATTCCCCCTGGATTCCCCATGGATTTCCCATGGATTTCCCATGGATTTCCCACCCCTGCTCCTCACCCTCGGCATCCAACATCTTGGGGATGTCCAGGTACTTCTCGGCCACCTCGAAGGCGTTGTTGAGGTTGGTGACGGGATCATCCTGCAGGAGACGGGAATGTTGGGAATTCCAGAGGCTCCAGAGGCTCCAGAGGGGTCGGGAGGGGTCGGAATTCCCGGGTTTTTCCCGGGATTTACCTTGCGCAGCTTCTCGTACTCGATGAGCTCCGGGCGGTGCCGGTGGATGAGGGCGTTGAAGGCCAGCCCGTCCTTCCAGCTGCGGGAAAAACGGGAATGTTGGAGCCCAGGGATCCACGGGGGGAGTCCCAGGGGGATCCAGGGGGATCCAGGAATCTCCAGGGGGATCCAGGAATCCCAGGGAGTCAGGGGGACATCGAGGAATCTCCAGGGGGATCCAGGAATCCCAGAGATCCAGGGGGGATCCAGGAATCCCAGGGATCCACAGGGGGAGCCGGGAGTCCCCAGGGGGATCCAGGAATCTCCAGGGGGATCCAGGAATCCCAGGGATCCACGGGGAGATCCAGGAATCCCAGGGATTCACAGGGGGATCCAGGGGATTCCCAGGGAGTCTGGGGGGGATCCAGAAATCTCCAGGGGGATCCAGGGGATTCCCAGGGTCCTGATCCCATCTCGCCCCAGGCAGAGGAAAGGGAAGAGGGAGAGGAAGGGGCAGAGGAAGGGGAAGGGGAAAAGGCAAAGGAAGGGGCAGGGGAAGGGGAAAGGGAAGGGGCAGAGAAAGGGGAAGGGGCACAGGAAATG
>NW_021937983.1:0-10007 GCF_001715985.3 Manacus vitellinus
TCATGTTTGCCTACTTGAAGCCCCCCTCCATCTCCTCTCCATCTCTGGATCTGGCCCTGTCAGTTCTGTACTCGGTGGTGCCTCCAGCACTGAACCCCCTCATCTACAGCCTCAGGAACCAGGAGCTCAAGGATGCCATAAGGAAAACGATGACTGGATGTTTTTAAGGAGCAATAAACTGCATCTTTTCTTCTGCAGAACACTCATTGTGTAACACATTTTGGGCTCAGCCTGCTTTCTAAAACTTTTGATAGTGTTTGGGGTGGGGGGCTTTCCTGTTTTTTCCCTCTGTTCATGTCATTAGCACTGAAATTTTATTCTTCATCCCATATAATTCACTCCCTACCTCTTTTTTTGACCCACAAAATACACTAATCAGGAATCATGCTTTGTGTGCATTTAAACAAAATAAAAGTTTGTGCAGCAAGGTATTTGTCAAACATTCTCCCTGTGTTACTTTTTACATGAGGAATCACAATCTCCGAGTTTAAAAAAGGACTTGAATTCTTTTTTCCAGATTCTTCCTCCAAGACCTCCCCTGAAGCTGGAGGGCATTTCCATGTTTGCAGATGTGGAGGGGAAAAGAGTCCCAGCACTGCCAGGGAGCACCTGAACTGGCTCTGTTCAGAGCTGCTCTCTTTGCACTCCCACCCTCTCCTTTCCTGTCCGTGCCCAAGGCCTGAGTGCTCTGGCAGCTCAGTCACTGTCCTGCTGTGGGTCAGGCCTGTGAGCACAGGCAGGGACAGGCCCTGGGCACTGCTGGGACAGGGCTGGGCTCCACAACAGCAGTTCCAGCAGCAAAGGGGTTCCCCTCCAGGCACTTCCTGAAGGCTGAGGTCTTTTCCCAACACTGGTATGGAGAAGAAGTCCCTGGATTCCTTTTGTTCCATGAGGTTCCCCAGTGTCACAATGGCCTCTTGATTCCATGAAATTCCACAGTGGCCCAGGGTTTCTTTGTTTCCAAGAGGCCCTGCAGTGCCACAATGGCCTCCTGATTCAATGGGTTTCTGCAGTATCACAATGGCCCCTTTATTTCAGGAGGTTGCCCAGTGTCCCAGGGTTCCCTTGGCTCCATGGGGCCCTGGAGTGTCCCAGTGGCCTCTTGATTCCATGGCTTTCCCCAGGGTCACAATGGCCCCGTAATTCCATGAGATTCTGCAGTTTCACAATGGCTCCTTGATTCCATGAGGTTGCACAGCATCATCACACAGCTAAGCCCATCCTGATGAAAGTTCTGAGGAGGTTAGGGGGAACTGGGACAAAAGGGATAAGATAAATGGAGAAAGAAAGAGGGGCATGGCCAAGAGAGAGGAAAGATTTTGATGAGGTAAAACCAGATTCAGGGAATGCTGAGGGTGCTGAAACACTGACTGTGCAAACATTCCTTTATGCACTTTGTAACCTCAAGCCCCAACACTACCCAAAACTGCTGTCCTCCACTGCTCTAATTCCAAGGCAGAAAAAGCCCAAAACCAGAACTCCAGACTCTTATTCGTCCTCCAATGCCCACCCCAATCCCAAACCTGTATTACCGGTGTGAAAAGCCAAGCTTTAATCCTAACCCCCTAATCATGAACCAGACACTGCCAGCAGAACAACAAACCTCCCAAAGTTCTGCCTAATCCCCACCCTGAGCTCTAAACCCCAAGCCCTGACCATTAAGCACCCCCACAGCCCTTGGGAGCAGAGCAAGGACCTGGAGGGCCCAGAGCAGGCCCAGGGGGTTGGCAGAGGAATGGGAGGTGACCTGGATCTGCTCAACTCTGCAGTGACCCCCAGGAGAAGGGCCTGGGCTCTGGCAGGGATGTCCTGTGGCACAGGGGCTCAGGATCCAAGTTCAGAAGGCCAAGTGCACATGGCAACAGCCAGAGCTGGTGCAGAGACATCAGGGAGGGTCTAGAAATGCTGCTGGGAGGGGGTGGGAAAGCAGGAGGGGTGTGTGCAGCCTGCAAGGCCAGAGCAGCAGCAGGGCCAGGGCAGGACAGCCTGCAGGAGAGATGGCCAAGGGCTCTGGCAGGGCTGCAAGGCCCAAAGGCACCCAGGCCTTTGTCCCCTTGCCTCTGGCAGCTGCCTCTGCCACTCAGGCCACCACAAGACACTTGCCTGGCAGGTTCTGCACTTGGTTTCTGCCTCGCCCCTCCCTCAGGAGCCTGGCAGGGGTTGCCCAGGTTTGGGCCTTTGTTGTTCCTCCCCCTCCCATCCCAGTGCCCCCCAAACAGCCCTGAGCCAGCCGGGAGGGACAGGATCTGCTGGGCCAGGGCCTGGGGCTCAGGCCTTGGCCTTTGTGCTCCACAAAACCAAGGCAGGCTTTGCTCAGCATTGCAGGGGCCTGCCCAGAGCCTTTGTCTGCCTGCACTCCTGGCCTCCAAGGAGCTGCTCCAAGGAGTCCCTGGGAGGCTTTGGCAGTGCCTGCCCTCAGTGGGGCCCAGCAATGCTTCAAGGCACTTGCAGTTTGGCTTCTGACTTCTTCAGCAGCTGCTTCAATCTTCTCTCAGTACCTCAGGATCATGGGCTGGGCTGCAAACACACCGTGGGGCTCATTAAAATGCAGAAATCCCTCAGGATCTCTTTGTCTTCCTTTAATTGTCTTCAAGGCAGTTTCAAAACAACTATTCAAAGTTTGTACTTTTTTTTTAATTCAATTATGGATATTTTTAAGTTCAGAGAAGAGGTGATAGAGGTGTTCTCCAAGTGATCTTGATGCTGAGTGTCTCCTCAGGAGATCCACACTGACCCTGGATGATCAACCTTGCTCCTCACCCCCCAGCCTCACCAGTTCTGACATGGCCCATCTTGGACTGACAGCTGATGCAGCTCCAAACACACTGTGGGACCCATTAAAACACTGAAAAACAAATTATTTCCTTCCTTTAATTGTCTTCAAGTCTTCAAGAGTTCTACAGCTAATTGGAGTTGTTTTGTAGTTTAGCTAAGGAGGAAGATTTTAAAGTGGAAGTCATGAAAAATATATATTTTTTGATGAATAGGAATGATTTACACAGAGCCTTGGGATGCAAGAGGGTCAGGGCACAAAAGGATTTGGATCCAAAGACAAGGGGGCAAAAGAGATTAGTAGCACTTAACCATTGACCAATTGAACAGTTATCAGGTGATTCAATAGCATTTGCTACAATTTTAACAGTGACTGAATTACAGATTCACAATAACAACATTCACACCACAGACAATTCACACCCACACCCAGGCAGAGATGTGTGGACACATCAATAGCTGGGTGTGGAAAGATCCCTCTCCCAAATTCTCCTTGTTGTCAGGGAAACACTCCCCCAAATCCCTTTGTGTTTCCCACCAGACAAGGGTCACAGCTGGAGGAGTGTTTGTTGAGGGGCATCAGAATTGTCCTGGGCATCAGGGAGGGTCTTTGGAGTGTTGCAAACTGGAGGGTTCCCGAGCTGGGAGAGGCTGCCAGAGGTGTCCCACTGAGAGGGAGGTGCTGGGGAGCTGCCAGGGCCTCCCTCAGCCCCGCTGGTTGTGGGCTCCCAAGGTGACTGGCTTTAGTTATCTGCTGAATTTCCATCCTGGTGTCAGGAATGACTGGAGTTTCCAAACTATTTGGGAATTGCATCCAAACTGTTCCATTTGGGTTATGATTCAGGCAGGGAATGTTCCAAGGTTTTCAGGGGATGACTGATTATCCTGTGTTCCCCAACTACTCTTACACCCATCCCAGTCAGCTGGATGGTTTATTGACAGTGTGTCCCGAGGGGCGGCACCTCCGATGCCATAGAAACCCCTCCCCTGGATTAGGAAACCTTTGGAATTCAGGAGCTGTTCCAGTGGAGCATGAAAATGAACAGCAATTTTCCCAAAGCCCAGCCCCAAGCAGAACAAAGCCAGGCCCATCAGTGTCAGAGCAAAGGTCCCCCATGGCTGTGTCCCTGTGGCCGCTGAGGCGGCAGCGCAGGCCCGAGGCGGTGCCGGGTCCCGGTGCAGCCGGGGCAGAGCGGCGGCTGCGCGAGCGGCAACCCCGCGGTGAGTGCGGCAACTCCGGTGGAGCGGCGGCTCCGGGCACAGACAGCCGGGCAGCCGGTTGTGGCCTTCTGATACCCAGATGGCGCATTGGACATCTCGCAGGGCTGCTTGGAATCCAGGGGCCGGGGGGACACTGGGGAGCCTCTTGGAGCCAAGGGAACCCTGGGATGTTTTGGAACATCCTGGAATCAAGGAGCCATTGTGACACTGCAGGGCCTCATGGAACCAAAGGAGCTCTCAGAGTTTGTGCAACCTCATGGAATCAAGGGGACATTTCTGGCAGGATGCTCTGCTCTGATAATACCTAAAAAATGGTCAGAGAATGCAAACAATGCACACTCTCTGTGGTGAGTAACTGCTGGTGTCAAGGTGCTGTTTTTAATGTTGAATTATTCTAAACCCAAAATGCTTCATGAAACTTCAGACACACATCCTGCTTTCTGAAGCAGGATTTGACAGATAAGCTGCTCCCTGGCTGCAAATATGTCTGGCAGTCAAACCCTTGATAACTATAAAAGCCCCGTCCAACTGTCATTTGGAATATTCTTCCACAGACTTCCTTGAAGTGTGTGGAGCTTCTACCATGAAGCAGGGACAGCTCTTCATGGTCACTGCCCAGGGGTTAAGTGAAAGAGAGAGAACTACCCCTTGTCATTGTGGGATGAGTTACCTCAATGTCTGCTTCAGGATTGTTTCTTTTTGCTGGCTTTGATCCAATTGCTTGAATAGAGTTACTTTGATAGACTCCACTGTCCTATCTTACACTATACTACTAGGGGTTTTTGGCTTTTATAATTTGAAGTAAATAATTTTCTTTAAGGTCTTTCATCTGTTCATTTTCTGATCAATTTTTTGTTCATTTGTCAAAATAAATAATTCATTTTAAAAAAATATTTCTGACTTGCCATCACTAAAACCTGCAGGACAAAGTGATTGAATCACACCTGTATAATTCCTTCAATTGAAACCAAACTCTGAGCCTGAGATTGGATCCAGCCACCCCCAGGCTCCTCTCTGAGAAGGAATTTAGAAAGCAAGGGGGTCCTTTGTGCATCTCGTAGCTCAATGAGTTCAGCACAGAATCCCCCTGCACACACACAAACACACAGGCATGGGAATCTACACACACACTCCTGTTCATCCCTGCACAGACATAACCCAGACAGACTGGCAGGGGAACTCCACACACCATTCCCACATCACAACATGGGAACGGTTAGAAAAACATAAAATATGTACACCAACCCTCACTGCACTGCAGCATTCACAGGATGTGACACCTGTGTCCACTTTTGAAATGTTACAGCCATTCTACACAGCCTTTATTTCCTGTCAGCTGAGTGTTCTATCAGCTGCATTCTAAGATGAAACTCCAGGCACATGAACATCTGAATTTGTTCCACATTTAAACGCTGCTGCACATTTTTAAATGGAGAAAGGAGGGAAACTGCTCAGTGTTCAAATTAATAAAACACAGTGAGCCACAAAAGGCAAACGTACATAGTGTGCAGCAGCTTCCTGGAGTTACAGATCTGCTCAATGTTTTATGTTTGTCATTCAGAGACCATGTTTACATTTATTAAACTACTCTCGTTCTGCTCCCCCACCCCCCTTTTTTGGAGTGTTTCAATTGCCTTTCCTTCTTCCAACAGCTGTGACAACTGTTAAAACAGTCAGTAAAATTAAGTCTGCTCTATAATCCTTTAGTCAACGTTACATTGTAATCAGAGGTTGAGGGAGATTTCCTGTTATGAATGCATTGATTAATTTAAACTTATTAAATTGACACATATGTCAAAATGATTCGATACATTTATTGCATGTTGGCTCATTAAATATTAGTTATTATTAGTGCTACTGTTATTGCTGAAAGAGCAAAAATTCAAGAGTGCAGCTGGCTTTAAGTTATTGCATTCTTTAACATGCTCTGCCTTCAAATCAAAGCACACCTAGTGATGGTCAGACAGATGTCTCTGCACTCTCAAAATGTTCAGACAATTTTTAGCTTGAATCCTCTCTCCCCTCACCTATAACACAAGAACTGCAGAAACTACAACACCTATTTTGTATGTCCTTATGCTCACATGTGCATATGCAGGTCACAATGTACAGTCAAATCACAATTGCTATGGATATTATTAATGTGTCAAACTGTGGGGTTTATTAATTGAGACAGGGAAGCAGATATGTTTCTGAATGTTAGTTCTTTCTCTGTGCCCATTCAATCCCACACGCCTCAAGCCCTGCACTCACAGAATATATTGGGAGTGTTTTAAGATGGCTTTTAACTGAGCAAAAGAGGAAGAAAAAAATTAGTTTGAATCTTGCACCAGAGCCAAAAAGACATGTCCTCTGATTTCATTAAAATGCATCTACTCGAAGAGGCTTATCTAAACTAATCCCTCAAATTAGCTGTAAGAAGGGACATTCAAGAAAGCTCCTTTGGGGGGGCTGGAGGGACAAAGCATCCACAAAAAACAAACAAACAAGAAAAACCCAACCTAACACCCAACTTATCATCTCTTTACATGTTTTACAAAAAATGTTTCACTGTAGTAAAAGCTTCAGAAACTGCATTCTTACATTTATGAAGCTCTCTTACACTATACACAGTGCACTGATCTATAAACCATATCTGAAAGGGCACCCTCCTCTGTTTATTCTCTGTTATTTACCCCGGAACATCCCAGTGGGTTTTCCCTGTGCCCCCTTCCCAAACTGTGCTCCCCCAGCCAGGCTGTTTGCTCCTTCCCGTCTCATTTCAGCCCCGTGCGATGGCCGCCATTCCCTTTTCCTGCCTGGCTCAATTCCCCCCAGCCCTGCGCTGTGCAGGCAGTGAGGACAGCGAGTGGGCAGCTCCCTCCAGCACACTGTCCCCTCCCGAGCAGCCTCTGCGCCGCTGCGGCCGGGGCGATGCGGTCCCTGCTCTTCCTGGCGGGGCAGGGAGAGCGGCTCCGGCAGGAAAAGTTCTCCCAGTCCATGTGCACCCAGCCTTGGAACAAAGCCTTGGAAATCTTTGATCCATACACGGGATGACTGGAACCATCACTTACAGCAGGGTTATCTCTACGTGCTGTCCTTATGTCCTCTGACATCTAATGCCTGGGTTTTAAAACAATAGATTAAAGGGGTTGCACTTTTTAAAGGTGCGAGGAACACTCAATTCAACCTTCCCAGTTGAATCAATAACACTCCAATAAATACCCACATCAGAAGAGCACCTCTTTTAATTCCTGAAAACCAGAAAAGGGACTTTCCACATGGGTGTCCTGTCATCCAGAACTATTAGGGAAGAATTCAATAGAATAAAGAAGTCTATAAGTGTTCTGTCCAATATCCAGGTGAGATTCTCTCTCTTCTAACATTTCACTGATGTAGGAAGCAAGAATTTGGCACACAATTAATACTGGAGAAAAATGAGACCAGTGAAAGATCCTGAGCTCAGGAGAACCTGACTGTGCTGAGGAATCAGAGCTTTCACCCTGGGAAATGAACTGCTCTGAAAGAGTGGGAAGAAACCAGGAACAAAGGCTGAGTTCAAATGCTCCAGAGTAAACAAGTCCTTCCTCACCAAAAGGTCTGAGCTCCCCTTAACTCACCTCTAGACATCCATGGAAATAAAACAGCCTGACCTTGAACCCAAGGGAAACAAAGACAAATTCCACGGCTTTAGCTGGAGCAAGGCTGG
Source organism: Manacus vitellinus (assembly GCF_001715985.3). Classification (NCBI taxonomy): domain Eukaryota; kingdom Metazoa; phylum Chordata; class Aves; order Passeriformes; family Pipridae; genus Manacus; species Manacus vitellinus. The sequence continues at coordinate 7,682 of NW_021937983.1, forward strand.
GGGGGATGGGTCACTCCTCTGTGACATCACATGCTCCCCGTGGCATCACATCCTTCCTGTGACATCACATCTCCCCTATGACGTGACATCCATCATATGACACCACATCTCCTCTGTGATACCATATCATCCCTGTGAAGTAACGCCCTCCCCTGTGACAACACAGCTCTCCTGTCACATCACAGCTCTCCTGTGACATCACATCCTTCCTGTGAGTCACACCTCCCCTGTGACATCACACTTCTTATATGACGTCACATCCATCATGACATCACATCTTTCCTGTGATGTCATATCATCCATGTGACTTCATATCCTCCCCTGTGACATCACAGCTCCCCTATGACATCACATCTGCTCTGTGACATCACATCCTTCCCATGACATCACATCCTTGCTCTCATAAAAATGCTCCTCTATGACGTCACTACCATCATATGACACCGCATCTCTCCTGTGACATCATATCATCCCCGTGACATCACAGCTCCTGTGTGACATCACATCTCTCCTGGAAGCAAAGGAACCCTGAGAATTTCTGTGGGAACAAGTTAAGGCAGCAGCAGCTGCATTCAGTTAATCAGGATCAACAAGGAGTGTTTTGGCCCTGACTGGTGTTTTCCATCCAGAGAGTGCTGTTTGCCAAAGTGGAAACCACTTGGAACGCTCTGCATGGCAGCCTGTGTTTTTCTCTGGTGGCTGAACACAGCCAGCACATGAGGGGAGGGGAATGTGTGGGATCAGGGCACTGCTTTGGGGCCATGCTGGGAATTCCAGTGGACTAAAAGACAAAGCCCAGGCGCTGTTTCCAAAGGAACCCCAATGAAAGGGGGACACTGGAAAGATGGGTGGACAAGTCCCAAAATGGAACTCTGTGTGTGCAGCCTCATTTTCTCCTTCAGTAGCCACAGGAGAGGGGGCAAAAAGTGGGGGTTGGGACCCCAAAAGTGTTCAGGGGGGAAATGGGGGATTTAGGGGACAATGGGAATATGGAAGGAACAGGGAGAAGGGTGGAAAAGGGAGGGTTGTCTGGAGGGTCTGACGGTCCCATGGGGGGGTCTTTGGGCACAGGGGGGTGGGCAATGGGGGTGGCCCCCCTGAGCTCCCAACTTCCTGTGGGGTGCTGCGGCCTGCTGGATCCAATCTCAGTCTTGGTTTATGCCAACATAACATAACTAAACCCAGTTTAGAGGAATTACAGAGGTGTGACTGAAATACTTTTGTTTCCCAGGTTTTAATGATGGCAAATCAGATCTATTGATAGAAATGAATTTATTTAGGGTTACAAATGATCAGACAAAAGATCTTCATCAGAATTATTTACTGCACAACAGAAACACTAAAACTACCAGGAGTACAGGATAAGATAGGACAGTGCTCTACACTAAAGCAATTGTTGAAGCAATTCTACTCAAGCTGGCACAAAAGCAATAATTCCTAATTAGAGATGGATGGAACTCCCCCAGACCAACGCTCGTGGGGAGATCTCTGCTCTCAACCTCCAGCAGTGACCTTGGGGGGCCCCCAGCCAAGGCAGGAATCTCCACACACACCCCCCACACAGGAAGGGTTCTGTTGGAAGAACCTGCCCCTGGGAAAGGGGACTGGCCCTTTGTGGTAAAAGGGTTGGACTGACAGTCACTGGACTCCAGGGGTTGCCTCACCATCAGGGGGTTCATTCGGGGTGGAAGCAGCAGTCGAAGTTCTTCCCACAGTCAGGGCTTCCCTTACTGGTGGGTCCGTTGGTGTTTGGTCAAGGTAGAGCTGTGGGGGAAGCTCTTCCCACACTCCCCACACTTGTAGGGCCTCTCCCCGGTGTGGATGCGCCAGTGGGTGATGAGGTGGGAGTTGTGCTTGAAGTCCTTCCCGCAGTCGGTGCAGCAGAAGGGCCTCTCATCCCTGTGTGTCTGCTCATGCCTGCGGAGATGTGAGCTGGTCTGAAACCTCTTCCCACATTCCAAGCACTTGTAGGGCCTCTCCCCGGTGTGGATGCGCCAGTGGGTGATGAGGTGGGAGTTGTGCTTGAAGTCCTTCCCGCAGTCGGTGCAGCAGAAGGGCGTCTCATCCCTGTGTGTCTGCTCATGCCTGCGGAGATGTGAGCTGGTCTGAAACCTCTTCCCACATTCCAAGCACTTGTAGGGCCGTTCACTTGTGTGGATGAGCTTGTGGGTGCGGAGGTGGGAGCTGTCCCTGAAGCTCTTCCCACATTCCCCACACGTGTACAGCCGTTCCCCAGTGTGGATGTGCTGGTGTCGGATCAGGCTGGAGCTGTGCCTGAAGCTCTTCCCACAACCATTACACATGTAGGGCCGTTCCACAGTGTGGA
>NW_021937984.1:0-2591 GCF_001715985.3 Manacus vitellinus
TATATACGTATATTTATATTTTATTTTATATATGTTTCCTGTTTGTTTTGCAAGGCCTTTCCATGCCTGGGCTGTGTGAGGGTTTCCCAGGTTTCCCAGGTTTTCCACAAAACCAGCTCCTTTTAGGACAGAACAGACCCATCAATCCAGGAAGGAGCTCGGAATCCATGGAGAATGTTATCATGGAATAATAGAATTGTTTGGATTGGAAAAGACCTTAAAGCTCATCCAAGGGCAGGGACACCTTCCACTACCCCAGGTTGCTCCAAGCTGGCCTTGGACACTTCCAGGGATGGGAATTCCACAGTCTGGGCTCCAAACCCTCTTTCCCTCCTGTCCCAAGAAGTGCTGCCCCGTCCCCCTCCCCCTGTCAGAATTATCCCATTCTCTGCCCTGTTCTGGCATCCCGAGTATTCCCGGCCCCTGCCTTCCCAGGGATCCCAAGGGTGTGATCTCAGCCCTTCCCAGGGATCCAAAGGGTGTGATCTCAGCCCTTCCCAGGCTGATAATGGAGAGATTAGAGGTGGAAAGAACACCTCTGAGCTCACCTCTGCCATCCCGGGGGAGCCATCCGGGATTGTCCCTTCCCATTTCCTTATCCAGGATTGTCCCTTCCCATTTCCTGCTCTGTCCAGCTCAGTGACTCAAACCAGCCCCTTCCCAGGGCATTCCCGGGGGATCCTCCTGTTTCTGGCTGTCAGGAAACCTTTCCTGAGATTCAACTGAAATGTTCCTTTCCTTAAATTCAACTGAAATGTTCCTTTCCTTAAATTCAGCCTCTTTCCACCTCCTCTCACACACAGACCTCACCCTGGCCAACCTGCCCTCCTCCTCCTCCTCCTCCTCCTCCTCCTCCTCCCAGATCCTTTTTGGGCTTTATCCTCCTGAAGGTATTTATGATTCTAGGTTTTTGCAGGCTCAGGAAGCCCCATTTCCATATCCAGGAGCCTCAGGCTCATCAGTGCTGTCCCAATTACAGCCCTCTGAGGTCTCCTAATTAAGGTCCCCATTATGGTTCCCATCCTCCCAAAATTTCCAAAAGCTAGAGGGGTTTTGATGTCCATAAATGACCCCAATGGTCCTGAGTGTCCTGGATTTGATGGAAAAGCCACATCCAAATTGTCCATAAATGAAACACCAGACTGAGAACAGGCCCAGGAACTGGGATCTCCCATTAAATGGAATCATTGAATCTCCTAAGGTCCCCATTAAGGTTCCCATCCTCCCAAAATTCCCAAAAGCTAGAGGGGTTTTGATGTCCATAAATGACCCCTGATGACCCTGAGTGTCCTGGATTTTATGGAAAATCCACATCCAAATTGTCCATAAATGAAACACCGGACTGAGAATAGGCCCAGGAACTGAGATCTCCCATTAAATGGAATCATGGAATCTCTTAAGGTCCCCATTAAGGTTCCCATCCTCCCAAATTGCAGGGTTCCCAAAAGCCAGAGGGGTTTTGATGTCCATAAATGACCCCAATGGTCCTGAGTGTCCTGGATTTGATGGAAAAGCCACGTCCAAATTGTCCATAAATGAAACACCAGACTGAGAACAGGCCCAATATCTGGGATCTCCCATTAAATGGAATCATGGAATCTCCTGAATTCCCCATTAAGGTTCCCATCCTCCCAAAATTCCCAAAAGCCAGAGGGGTTTTGGTGTCCATAAATGACCCCTGATGGCCCCGAGTATCCTGGATTTGATGGAAAAGCCACATCCAAATTGTCCATAAATGAAACACCAGACTGAGAACAGGCCCAGGAACTGGGATCTCCCATTAAATGGAATCATGGAATCATTTAGGATGGAAAAGACCCATAAGACCATCAAGTCCATTCCCCCAGCACTGCCAAGGCCACCACCTGGATGTCCCCAAGTGCCACATCCAGAGGTCTTTTAAATCCCTCCAGGAATGGGGACTCCACCACTGCCCTGGGCAGCCTTTTCCTGTGCTTGACCACCTTTTCCATGAAGAAACGTTCCCAGTATCCAACCTAAACCTCCCCTGGCACAACTTGAGGCCGTTTCCTCTTGTCCTACAACATTCCAGCCCGAGGCAAATTGTTCTCTGTGGTTGGAGACGGTTCTGATTCCTCACTCTTGGGTGTCTTGGCAGAAGCTGGAGCTCAGATGCTCCTTTTCTGCCTCCCACAGGAACCTTGGATGGGGAAAAGGACTCAAGGACAACTCACCTGGTGACCCACTGGATGTCCTGTCTCTGTTGGCCTTTGTTGACTGAGCCCAGACATTTTTTCCCTAAATATTTTCCCTAAATACCCGACTCCACACGTGCCATCCCGCTGATATTTGTGGTGTTCCCGCTTTTCTGCCTGTGGACAGCAAGGGACACGTGAATTAGGGAGCTTTTCCTGAAATAAAACCTGGGAAGCAGAGCAGGGGGGAAGCAGAGCCGAGAAATCACCTCTAAAAGTCATCCAATCTAGGAAAAAAAATGGAGCCACTTGGAAATCTCTGCCCAATGAAGGCTGAGATTTCTGCTCAGGCTTCGCTTCCACCAGGGAATGATCGTAATTTTTGGAGTGGATCCAAGGCAGGAATTCCTTTTTTCAGGAATCCTGGTTGTTGAG
>NW_021937985.1:0-1587 GCF_001715985.3 Manacus vitellinus
GGGTTGGTGTGTGCAAGGTTTGGAGAAGGTTGGGTTGGTCTATAGGGTGTCCAAGGGAGGTTGGGTTGATGTGTGGAAGGTCAAAGAAGGTGGGGCTGGATGTCCAAGGAGGGTTGGGTTTGTCTACAGAAGGTCTAAAAAAAGGGTGCAAGGAAGGTTGGGTCGGTCTGGGGAAGGTCTGGAGAAGGTGGGGTTGGTCTACAGGATGTCCAAGGAGGGTTGGGTTGGTGGGAAGGAGGTTGGGCCGGTCGATGGAAGGTCAAAGAGGGTTGGGTTGGTGTGTGCAAGGTTTGGAGAAGGTTGGGTTGGTCTATAGGGTGTCCAAGGGAGGTTGGGTTGATGTGTGGAAGGTCAAAGAAGGTGGGGCTGGATGTCCAAGGAGGGTTGGGTTTGTCTACAGAAGGTCTAAAAAAAGGGTGCAAGGAGGGTTGGGTTGGTCTGTGGAAGGTCTGGAGAAGGTGGGGTTGGTCTACAGGATGTCCAAGGAGGGTTGGGTTGGTGGGAAGGAGGTTGGACGAGGTCAATGGAAGGTCCAAGGAAGGTTGGGTTGGTCTGGGGAAGGTCTGAGGAAGGTGGGGTTGGTCTACAGGATGTCCAAGGGAGGTTGGGTTGATGTGGAGGAGGTTGGGCCGGTCGATGGAAGGTCAAAGAGGGTGGGGTTGGTGTGTGCAAGGTTTGGAGAAGGTTGGGTTGGTCTACAGGATGTCCAAGGGAGGTTGGGTTGGTGGGAAGGTTGGATGAGGACAATGGAAGGTCAAAGAGGGTTGGGTTGGTCTGTGGGAGGTTTGGAGAACGTGGGGTTGGTCTGTGGATGTCCAAGGGAGGTTGGATTGGTGTGGGGGAGGTTGGATTGGTCTGCAGAAGGTTGGGTTGGTCTGCAGAAGGTCTGGTTGGTCTGGAGAAGGTCGGGTTGGTCTGGAGGAGGTTGGGTTGGTCTGGAGGAGGTTGGGTTGATCCACAGAAGGTTGGGTTGGTCCATGGAAGGTTGGGTTGATCCACAGAAGGTTGGGTTGGTCCATGGAAGGTACAAGGAAGGTTGGGTTCGTCCATGGAAGGTCGGGTTGGTCTGTAGAAGGTTGGGTTGGTCTGTAGAAGGTTGGGTTGGTCTGTAGAAGGTCTGGTTGGTCTGGAGAAGGTTGGGTTGGAGGAGGTTGGGTCGGTCCATGGAAGGTACAAGGAAGGTTGGGTTGGTCTGCAGAAGGTTGGGTTGGTCTGGAGAAGGTTGGGTTGGTCTGGAGGAGGTTGGGTTGGTCTGGAGGAGGTCGGGTTGGTCTGCAGGAGGTTGGATTGGTCTGCAGAAGGTTGGGTTGGTCCATGGAAGGCTGGGTTGGTCTGGAGGAGGTTGGGTTGGTCTGCAGAAGGTCAGGTTGATCCACAGAGGGTTGGGTTGGTCTGCAGAAGGTCGGGTTGATCCACAGAGGGTCGGGTTGATCCACAGAAGGTTGGGTTGATCCACAGAGGATTGGGTTGGTCTGGTTGGCCTGCAGAAGGTCGGGTTGGGTGGGGTGACCGTGACCCGCTCTCGCTGAGCCGAAGAACCCCGAGGCCGCTCCAGCCCACCCGACCCCACGGGCGCCGCCTTCCCCT
>NW_021937986.1:0-1173 GCF_001715985.3 Manacus vitellinus
TGGAGAAGGTTCTGGAGAAGGTTCTGGAGGGAATTGAGTTATCTACCCATGGATGGAGCTTCTGGGGGGGTTGGGGGGTGGAGACCACCCACTGGAGAAGGTTCTGGAGAAGGTTCTGGAGGGAATTGAGTTATCTACCCATGGATGGAGCTTCTGGGGGGGTTGGGGGGTGGAGACCACCCACTGGAGAAGGTTCTGGAGAAGGTTCTGGAGGGAATTGAGTCATCTGCCCGTGGATGGAGCTTCTGTGGGGTTTGGGGGGTGGAGACTCCACCTGCTGGAGAAGGTTCTGGAGAAGGTTCTGGAGGAAATTGAGTCATCTGCCCATGGATGGAGCTTCTGAGGGGTTTGGGGGGTGGAGACCACCCTCTGGAGAAGGTTCTGGAGGGAATTGAGTCATCTACCTGTGGACTGAGCTTCTGTGGGTGGGGGGTGAAGACCACCCTCTGGAGAAGGTTCTGGAGAAGGTTCTGGAGGAAATTGAGTTATCTGTCCACAGGCAGAGCTTCTGTGGGGTTTGGGGTGTGGAGACCACCCTCTGGAGAAGGTTCTGGAGAAGGTTCTGGAGGGAATTGAGTTATCTACCCATAGATGGAGCTTCTGGGGGGTGAGAGGTGGAGACCACCCTCTGGAGAAGGTTCTGGAGAAGGTTCAGGAGGGAATTCAGTTATCCACCCATGGATGGAGCTTCTGAGGGGGTTGGGGTGTGGAGACCACCCTCTGGAGAAGGTTCTGGAGGGAATTGAGTCATCTGCCCGTGGATGGAGCTTCCGAGGGGTTTGGGGTGTGGAGACCACCCTCTGGAGAAGGTTCTGGAGAAGGTTCTGGAGGAAACTGAGTCATCTACCCATGGATGGAGCTTCTGGGGGGGTTGGGGGTGGAGACCATCCCCTGGAGAAGGTTCTGGAGAAGGTTCTGGAGAAGGTTCTGGAGGAAACTGAGTCATCCACCCATGGGCAGAGCTTCTGTGGGGTGGGAGGTGGAGACCACCCAGTGGAGAAAGTTCTGGAGAAGGTTCTGGAGGAAACTGAGTCATCCACCCATGGATGGAGCTTCTGAGGGGTGGGAGGTGGAGACCACCCAGTGGAGAAGGTTCTGGACAAAGTCCCAGAGGAGGCAGAGGGGACCCAGAGCAGAACCCCGGCCAACACCCGGGCGGGAGGAGGCCTGAGC
>NW_021937987.1:0-8499 GCF_001715985.3 Manacus vitellinus
CATGGAACACAACATATTATCCTTTAAATGACAGTGCATGCACAGGTAGCCAAATGTATTGCCAGGATACTCAATTTATCACCAGCAATATCACATGCTGGATAACTTGAGTATTTCTCAGTCTACCAAAATTTCTCAAAAAAACATATAAATACAAGGGCACTCAGTGCTGTTCCACACACAAAACTATTCCCTTCCCAACCCTATAATATGCTACATTAAAACAAACACTTTGTCTCAAATAACTGTAAAAAATGCCAATAACTTAAGGCACAGTCCCTCTCAATGCTCTGCTCAAAACAGCCCTATCAACACACCATTTTCAGTGGCTGAGTAAGAAAAGTACCCCAGATGGACTCTGCTGATTGGGATACAAATGCAAAAACTACCTGTGAAATCACAAAGCTCTTTTTTCCTTTGTTTAGTGTTTTTTTCCCTTTGTTTAGTGTTCCCTCCCTTTGGTACAGATCCCCACCATGGGAGGCAGAGGAGCCCAGTGTGAGCAGCCCTCCCACCCGACAATTTCCTTTGCAGATTTGCCTGCTTGTGCTGGAAGGAAGAACCCAATTTCCAAAGCTCCAGGCAGTCCATTTAAAACACAACTTCCCCGTTTTGAGCACACACACCACTTGCAGCTCGTGTTTTGAGGACACACAATCATGTTTGACCCTTGTAAGGCACAGGCTCAGCCTATTCCACTGCAAACTGGTAAGGTGCCCCAGGTTTACATTTGTAACACAGGTATCTTTATGATATTTTGATTTCATAGTGCCGTAGATAGCACATGTTAAATGGAACTCTTCTTTAAAAAAAAAATTCATCTTTAAGAATCTTACCCTATTTTTCTTTTTCTCTAAAATATCGCTTCTGCTATCACACCGTTTTCAACAGTTCAAGATTTCTCTAGTCAGTGTATTGCGACAATGCATAAGTGAATTAACAAGAATTAAGATAATTTGCCCCATTTGGCTCAGTTTCTATTTTCTACTCACACAGCCTCTGTCAAGGGGACTAATTTGGAAGAACAGCAGAGTGTAATTTCTTCCTGTTCACAGAATCAGTCAGACTCAGCATGGAACTGTTTCCCTATCAGTTCTCTAAGAGCTATGTTTCTAAAGAATATATCCTTAACCCTCTTGGAATTCTCTGGATCATTAACATACCTATTTTTCCCTCATATATTTATATTACATGTCAGTGTAGAAGACTGTTTTAACCACTTGCTATTTAGGAAACTACTGAATGAACCTACTTCATCCACAATGATGCTGGAAATGAAGCAGTAAGAAGCATCTAAAATTCCCCACAGCACCAAGTTCTGAAGTATTTTGGGGTTTTTTTTTAAGAAATGTAAAACTAAAGTCTGGACAGCTAAACTGACACATTAAGAGCAGCACATGCACCGAGGATTTCGACCAACACTGTGACAATACTGGAAATTAAAGATACTGAGCATGAACTGCAGCAACAGCAATGGAAGTAAAACACTGATGCTTTTTCAGGAGAGCATCCACTCCCTCCTACAGCTCTAGGCACCTTTAAACTACAGTTTGTATTACAAGTACAATTTTCAAGTGCCTGTTGCCTGTCCATTCCTGCATTTTGGAGCACTGTGTGCCTGGGTTTGGGTGCCATCCCAGCCCATGGCAGGGGGATTAAAACCAAATGATCTTTAAGGTCCCTTCCAAACCAAGCCTTTCTATGATTCTATGATTTCATGTACTCAGTTACACAGTTTTACACACAAAGTCTCAAAGATGCTTAAAATGTGAAGTGCTACTTATCTGCAACTTGGAAAAAAATATTAATTTAATAACAAGCTCTCAGAGGTGTTGTTATTGGTATTTTGATGTCTAAGATGTTCTACAGGTAAGCCAAGCCACAATCTTTGGGCTCCTCTCCTCAGCACGATGCTTCCAAGCCTGATGTGCAGAATGCCATGGGAATATCCAGGGCTATCCAAGGACACCCAGGCCCAGGAGCTGCTGGGCAGTTAATGAACACCTGCTCACTCACCTTTCCCACACCAAACACCCCCCAAAATCCCAGGTCTTCACAAACATTTAAATCACACGTTTTATATTGAATTCCGAGTATTTTGACCCCCACTGTGGCATTACTGAAAAGTAACCACACTGACAACAAAGTGCAGCTGAAGAAGTTTTAGGCTCGTTACACAGGGACAAATCACAGGAAAAATAAATTCTATCCAGCTCCTGCACTGAATTTCTCAGCTGTTCCAGCTCAGCCCCTGCCCTTCCTAAAGCCCACAGGGAAAGCAGAGTCAAGGCTCCCTGTGCCAAGGTGGAGACAGTGGCAAGGGAGGATTCCTGGGACTCATTCCTCACATTTATCCATCAGAGCCAGGGAGAAGATGTGATGTGACACTGAACTTCGCTCACCAAGGTGGCCACAGGTGAAACCACAGCCTGGTTTTGCCTCAGGAGTGGCTCCAATGGCTAATGCAGGAGCGAAGCCATGGGATGAGTTCTGCTGCTGCCTCCTCCTGCAAACCTCCCAGCAGCTGCTTAAAAATCAACACTTCCCTAATAAATGTAAATATTGAGAGAACAGTTCCTCCTTCAAAGCAAAGACAGAGTGAACATTAAGGTCGACCTGAAATTAGTCCTATTGGTTTTTATTTCATCAGTGTGAGATTGTGGGGTTTTTTCACTTCAGATAAGGAATATAAAAATTGACAGTCCCCACTTGATAAGAGACTAATTAGCCTGGTATTTTCTCTTTAGATTCAGCTAGCCTGTAATGCTTTCAAATACAATAGTACAAGAAATCTTCTTCCAAACAGTTGCAGAATAACACCTTTCAAAGAGACCCTTCTAAGGCTGGGTAATTAGTTAGCAACCTTGAAACCTTCAAACTGAAGATGTTCTAGGTTTATTATACATGAAAAAAAAAATCACAGGAAAGAGAAATTCGATTCAGCTACTGAGAATCACAGCAAATTTGCTACTGCTTGAAGTTATGCTACCAGAGAATTTGTTGCTAAGACAAGTTTTAAATAGGACAAGGAGCTGAAGGTCACCTCCAACACCACAAAATTCAGAATTTCGTTTCTTTCATGACTCAGTAGAGACACTTTCCTCATGTTTTGTTGTCCTGATACCTCAACTTCGTTGGGGATTTGCCCCTTTCTGCCCGAAGATGTTGCAAAATTGAAGGCAGATGCAAAAAGTGTGAAAGGAAAACAAGTTGTCCTTCTTCCCCAAAGCATCCAGCCAGTGCAGCTTCCCTGATTAAAGGCAAACACCACAGCATGTGCGCCCTAATTAATGGAGAGACATGTCCTTAGTGTTCTAAAGTCATAATTGCTCAAATCTATTACCCCACCACAGAGTGTAGCAGCATAATTTAGTCCCTTATGGCAGGCTTAGGGAAGAGTACACACTTCTGTAGTGCTTGTTGGAGTGTGTGCTGGTGCATATGTTTGAGAAGAAACATGGATTTATCTTGTTCTGTCCATATAGATTTCCTTCCATTTAATGAATAAGTCATTAGGAGAACAACAGCCAAGCCCTACCCCGCTCACAGAGAAGCTTTTCAAGGCTGATATTGTCTCATCTCAACATATTAACTCAGAAGTTTTATTTTTTATTTTCTTTGGGGCTTTTGCCTCCACAAGGCATCCAGGTGCTTGTTAATGTATGCAGCAAACACACATCCATTGATTTTCTATGGTGAACAATGAAATAGAAATGTAAAAAAAAAACCAGAATATCTTTATGTCTCACTTGAATTTTCAGTGTCCCACTCGAATCTTCATTTGAACTGCCCACCATTATTATTTACAGCAGCTGTTTGATGGAAGAGTATCCCAGAGATTCCTTCAGAAATCAGGGGATACAGAGTGATCACTATGCTCAAAAATCCTGTGTTTACTTGCTTTTCCCTGTTTACTGGCATGTTCTATCAGTTCTACACAGAGTTCAAGGAGGACTTAAAACACACTTATCTGTTCAATCCAATTACAAACATATTCCCCAGTCCTGACATGCTGCCAGAGGATTTCACATCCAAGGGGCAGACTTTGAGCTTCACTTATTAACATGTAAACCAGCTGTGGGAGCTGGGCAAAATGTATCAGAGAACACTCTTGTCAACCAGTTCAAAGAACCAAGTCTTTTTAATAACTCTGATGCAGTAATGAAAAAGGAGGTGAGAATACATTAGGAATTTTATTCAGACATCCCAGCAGTTCAGCTGCTTCTGCCAGTCATGTGCCAGCTGCCTTCCTTGCCCCTTAAGGCCAGAGTTTTCCTGCTTATTGCCACAACATCAAAACCCAAACAAACACGAAGCTGTAACTCCCTGGAAGATTTAATCTCAGCGAGGGTGATGTTATGCTTGGCAAAAGGAATAAATCACTGATATTCTCGTGCTTTCCTGGTATGAAGTATCACTCGGAGAGGAAAAAATCCACGGAAAAATGTGAAAGCATTACAAACACCCAGCATTCCATGCAGCTTTCCATGCCATGCTGCTCTACCAACCCCAGCAAGGAATGTGCCAGCACATGCTTTGCATTACTCTTTTTCTGCTCACATGGAAGCAGGATCTTGGGGAAGTAACATAAATGGCCATTCTGGCATGAACTACACTCATTTAGCCCATCAGGCCACCTGTTGAAGAAAAGTTCATGGAGGTCCATGCTTCAGATCCTTGTGAAATTCTAGCAGAAGGGTATGGATGCCAGTTAAATTCCTGACCCAGCTACTCATTTAATGAAACAAAAAAAGGTTGTTGTGGGGTGTGGGGGGAATTATACAAGCGTGTATGTCACCACCATGAGGAGGGGCTGAGTAAAACCTCATACCAGCTCTTTAGCCTGTTACATGGACACCTGTCTCATTTAGGAATTATTCCTCAATCCAGCTTGACACCTATGGAACTGTCTGGGCTCTCTAACAGCCTAAATCCTGTATGTGGCATTTTTTTTCAGCTGATGGGTTACTCCCTGTTCATTTCTGCTCATCACAACATGTGCCTCTAAGCAACAAAAGCACTGCTTCTATTCCTGGACTGGATCACTGAGCCTTTTACAAGAGAGGAACAACTGCTTCCACAACAAATAGCAAATAGCAGACACATTTCTTCTCAGGCAGACTGAAATTCTCAGTAATAGCCATTTGCCCAAGTTTCTAAACTTCCCCCCCTAAAACCTCAAACCTACTCACGCTGTGACTGATTTTCTCTTGCTCCCTCCAATTTGGTTTTTATTTGGCCTTGGTCAAGAGAATAAGATGAACATCCTTAGAAATGCATGAGAATCATCAGGCTTGGCAGGGTCAGACAGGGGTGCCAGAGGGAGCACGCCAGCAGATTCTGAATGGACTGCAGCAGCTCTGGGAGCTGGGGCAGTATTTCCAGACAAGACCTGTTTTTTTTCAACTGCTGAACCAGCCTTTCCCTTTAATGGCAGAAAGAAACACCAACCCAGCGTCAGTGATACAACTAATCTGGCAAAAAACATATAACCACTGATGTGCAATGAAAAAAGACACAGCAAACAACATATTCCCAACATAGTAAGAGAACAGGTTTTGCATTTGGAAGATACAGTATCAATCACCTTAAAAGTCTTTCTTATGACTCCTATGACTCTCTGTATCTTTTTTTCCCCTAAAAAGACAGGTTTTTGGACTGGAATATGAACAGAAACTTGCCCAATCTCATTGCAACAACACAGAAAGCTCATAACTTCAGCTGGCATCAGTGCATTCAGTGCACAAACACACTTGCAAGCCATCAACCCGTGTGCCTGTATTTCTAACAGGGACAATCACAGGAGCTGTGCCTCACTGTCCCTGGGGATCTGGGACAGCAGCATGTCTGCACTGCCAGTGTCTCCACCATCACCAGCTCAGAGACATGGAAAACATTTCTGTTGTCAGCTCCCAGATGAGCAGCCAAGCACGGAAACACAAAGTTTGCTGTAATAGCTATTTGGAAATAAGTGCCAGTGTATATTGCAGATGCTCTTTCAAAACACATGTATCTCGAGTTTGTTGTTGGCTGCTTCTTTTTTTTTTTTTTTTAAATCCTAACACACTTCTAAATAGCTGTTCAGTTCTTAAGGACTGTGGTGCAGCCTGTGCCTCCACAGAGAACACAGCTGAGGACTGGTAAAAAGACGAGGCTTTTAGAGTTACATGTCACTCATCCGAGGGGATTTATTCCTAAAACACCACACATCCTGTCTATGCTTCATCACAAACAAGTGACTCTAACCAAAGCCCTATTTCTGTAAAACAGAGTGATTTCTACCGCCTATAACACTTCATTTTTTCTGCAGTTTTTCACTCAGGTTTAATTTTGCTTCTTAACAATTCAGTTTTGGATAACCAATAAAGTGAGAGCCACCAGTAGCAAACTATACCAACACAACCACATTCCAGTTACGAAAGCACAGTTTGAGTAAAATAAGATGTATTGCACATGCATGTGACTCTAAAGACTCCCAATGCCTGCTGCTGTAAGAGAAACTCAGTCTCTGAGGGTCTCCCTAAACAGGTTGAAGTCAAAGACTGAGGTGATTAAGACAAATTGCCCACAGTATTTTTATCTCTTGTCCCAAACTGAAAAAGTAACTATTGCTAAGACCAAAGTAGAAGGAAAAGTCACAAGTTGAATGAAAGCAGTTTCACTGGAATGAACAATTTCAATGAATAGCTATCTTTTCTCCATAATCCGGTGAACCAAAAAAAAAAAAGATAAAAAAGTCGTGAGCAAAGCAGTGGTTTTCCAGCAAACACATAAAGGGACAGGGGCCAGGTCATCAAAAAACCTTTATGTCTCAGCTAGAAATAGGCAGAATAAGTGGAAAGAAAGGAAGAAATGTTAAAAAGAAGAAACCATGTCCTGGGTTCATCCCCAGCCCTGGGGGCAGCAGGGCAGGGGGGGTTCTGCCGCTCTGCTGCGCTCTCAGCAGACCCCACCTGCAGTGCGGCCTCCAGCTCTGGGGTCCCCGACACAACAAGGCCAGGCAACTGCTGCAGCAAGGCCACACCAGGCCACCAAGGGGCTCAGGGCACTCCAGCACCTCCCCTCTGCACACAGGCTGGCAAAGTTGGGGCTCTTCAGCCTGGACAAGAGAAGGTTGTGTGGAGACCTGGCAGAAACCTTCCCGTGTGGGAAGGGGCCTCCAAGGAGGGTGACTCTTGGTCAGCAACTGTAGTGACAGGACAAGGGGTTCAAACTGACAGAGGGGAGGGTTAGATTTGATGTTAGGAAAATACTGATTCGTGTGAGGGTGGTGAGGCCCTGGCAGGGGCTGTGCAGAGAGGCTGTGGATGCCCCATCCCTGGCAACATTCAAGGACCACTTGGATGGGACCCTGAGCAACCTGGTCAGGTTGGAATAAGATGATTTTTAAGGTCCCTCCCAAGTCAAACCATTCAAGGATTCCATCATTCCATGATCCCCATCCCCACTGCCGAGTGACCCCACAACTCCTGTGACATCAGAGCTGCCAGAGCTGTGCCCGTGTTCCATGTGGAACTGCCAGGGCCCGGCGACGAGCACAACGCAGCCATTCCCCTGCTGACAGCGAGACCTGAGCAGCTCCCAGGGAACGCTCGACAGGTGATATCTACAAGACTCGTCAGTTCTGTACTCAGTCTACTGTCTGCAGCTCAGCAGCCATCCCAGCAGGATGGGCAACCTCCTCCCAGTGAAGGTACAGTGCCAATCCATGCAGGTGGGAAACCCCTGACTTCCAAGGAAGGCTGGAGCTCAGTGGGGCTGGTGTGGGACAGGGACCCCTCTCTGAGGTTGTGCTCCCTTACACAGACTGCCGGAGATACGGAGGAACAGATGGATGTGGACGTTGTGGTGGATACCGAGGAGATGATGGAGGTGGACGTCCAAGAGTTTGATGAAGAGATGGAAGTTGATGTGGTGGAGGAGATGGAGGAGATGGAGGTTGACCAGCAAGATGAGGAGGAGGACATGGTGCTGGGATGAGGACAGTCCCCCAGCAGCAGAACAGGCACGTACTGGCCATGCCCTGCCCCGGGGTCACCTGCTGGGTGTGACAGGCTGGGGGCACAGGGAACACCCAGCAGGGCCCGACTGCACTGACCGTGCCCTTGCTTTTCTTCCAGGACTGACGGACGTGCCGGCCATGCAATCGGCCACCTGTACATATGTTTTTCATTTTTTTCTGTAAATACGTTTTATATTATTCACTTTTTAAGAAGATTGTAGTTTGGATAGAGAAAATAGATTAAGAAGATAGATTTTTAATAAGAAGATAGTTTTTTCATAAGACAATAGCTTTTTTAAGAAGATAAGTTTTCTTTTAAATAAGATAGATTTTTATTTAAGAAGACAGTTTTTTATGAAGATGATAGGTTTTTAAGAAGATAAGGTTTCTTTTTAAGAAGATAGTTTTTTTTTAAGTAGATATTTTTATTTAGAAGATAGTTGTTTTTATTAAGAAGATATTTTTATTAAGAAGATAATTGTTTTTATTAAGAAGAT
>NW_021937988.1:0-2164 GCF_001715985.3 Manacus vitellinus
CCAAAAATAACCCCAAAAATAATCCTATGGGGAGGGAAACCCCAAAAATAACCCCAAACATTAACCCTATGGGACATCGTCCCCACCCTGCGCGGGGCCATCGCCGCTGCCCAGAGCGGGACCCCCGGTGAGGGACCCCAAAAATAACCCCAAAAATAACCCCTGGGGGGAGGGAACCCCAAAAATAACCCTGGGGGGGAAAAACCCAAAAAAATAACCCCAAAAATAACCCCTATGGGGACATCGTCCCCACCCTGCGCGGGGCCATCGCGGCCGCCCAGAGCGGGACCCCCGGTGAGGGACCCCAAAAATGACCCCAAAATAACCCCTGGGACCCCAAAAATAACCCCTGGGGGGTAGGGAACCCCAAAAATTAACCCTATGGGGAGGGGATCGAGGGGGACCCCAAAAAACAACCCTATGGGGAAGTTTTTGGCGTTTCTGAGGCGGTTTTTGGGGTCCAGAGGCAGTTTTTGGGGTCCTGAGGAGGGTTTTTGGGGTCCTGAGGCGGTTTTTGGGGTCCTGAGGAGGGTTTTTAGGGTTCCAGGGAGTTTTTGGAGTCCCGAGGAGGGTTTTGGGGGTTCCAGGGAGTTTTTGGGGTTCCTGAGGAGGGTTTTGGGGGTTCCAGGGAGTTTTTGGGGTTCCTGAGGAGGGTTGTGGGGTTTCTGAGGCAGTTTTTGGGGTTCCAGGGAGTTTTTGGGATTCCAGGGAGTTTTTGGGATTCCAGGGAGTTTTTGGGGTTCTGAGGTGGTTTTTGGGGTTCCAGGGAGTTTTTGGGGTCCTGAGGAGGGTTTTGAGGTTCCAGGGAGGGTTTTTGGAGTTCCAAGGAGGGTTTTTGAGGTTCCAGGGAGTTTTTGGGGTCCTGAGGAGTGTTTTGGGGGTTCCAGGGAGGTTTTGGGATTCCAGGGAGTTTTTGGGGTTCTGAGGAGGTTTTTTGGGTCCTGAGGCGGTTTTTGGGGTTCCGGGGAGTTTTTGGGGTTCTGAGGTG
This sequence comes from Manacus vitellinus, assembly GCF_001715985.3. Lineage (NCBI taxonomy): Eukaryota > Metazoa > Chordata > Aves > Passeriformes > Pipridae > Manacus > Manacus vitellinus. The sequence goes on from NW_021937988.1 coordinate 989, forward strand.
ATTTTGGGGATTCTAAGGAGGTTTTGGGATCCAGAGGCAGTTTTTGGGGTCCTGAGGAGGGTTTTTGGGGTCTTGAGGCAGTTTTTGGGGTTCCAGGGAGTTTTTGGGGTCCTGAGGAGGGTTTTTGGGGTTCCAGGGAGTTTTTGGGGCCCTGAGGAGGGTTTTGGGGTTCCGAGGAGGATTTTTGGGGTCCCGAGGAGGTTTTTTGGGGTCCTGAGGCGGTTTTTGGGGTCCCCCTGGCAGGCCCCGTGTTCGTGGAGCTGCCCATCGACGTCCTGTACCCCTTCCACGTGGTGCAGAGGGAGCTCGGGGGGGCCCGCGGGCCCCGGGGGCTGCGCGGGAAGGTCGTGCACTGGTGAGACTGGGACGGACTGGGCTTAAACTGGGCTGGGTTGGGGGTCAACTGGGCTGGTTTGGGGTTGAACTGGACCCATTTGGGGCTAAACTGGGCCGGGCTGGGCTTAGACTGGGCTGGGCTGGGGGTCAACTGGGCTGGTTTGGGGTTGAACTGGGCTGGTTTGGGGTTAAACTGGGCCGATTTGGGGTTGAACTGGGCCGGGCTGGGCTTAAACTGGGCTGGGTTGGGGTCAACTGGGTTGATTTGGGGTTAAACTGGGCTGGTTTGGGGTAAAACTGGGCCCATTTGGGGCTAAACTGGGCTGGGTTGGGGTTGAACTGGTCTGGTTTGGGGTTAAACTGGACCCATTTGGGGCTAAACTGGGCTGGGTTGGGGTTAAACTGGGCTGGGTTGGGGTTAAACTGGGCTGGTTTGGGGTTAAACTGGGCTGGTTTGGGGTAAAACTGTGCCCATTTGGGGCTAAACTGGGCTGGGTTGGGGTTAAACTGGGTTGGTTTGGGGTTGAACTGGGCCCATTTGGGGTTGAACTGGGCCGGGCTGGGCTTAAACTGGGCTGGGTTGGGGGTCAACTGGGCTGGTTTGGGGTTGAACTGGGCCCATTTGGGGTTGAACTGGGCCGGGCTGGGCTTAAACTGGGCTGGGTTGGGGGTCAACTGGGCTGGTTTGGGGTTGAACTGGGCCCATTTGGGGTTGAACTGGGCCGGGCTGGGCTTAAACTGGGCTGGGTTGGGGGTCAACTGGGCTGGTTTGGGGTTGAACTGGGCCCATTTGGGGTTGAACTGGGCCGGGCTGGGCTTAAACTGGGCTGGGTTGGGGGT
>NW_021937989.1:0-6687 GCF_001715985.3 Manacus vitellinus
TTAATGTCCCTTCCAACCCAAACCATTGTAGGATTTTGCAGGAGGCACAGCTGGCAGTGGCAGCTGTGACCAGGGCAGAAAGGAGGCCAAAAAAAAAAAAATTAGGTGGCAAATAAGGAGTTGTGGGGCCCAAATGTACAACTCCAGAGGTGTCTTTTTGGGTTTAAGATGGAACAAATAATTTCTCCTTTCTGTGGCAATGTATGAAGTGGGGAGAGGCTCAGTTTAATGCCAGGAGAATTTGCTGGAGAGATTTTGGCTTGGAGCAAGCCTGGGCTAGTGGAAGGTGTCCCTGCCCATGGCAGGGGTTGGACTGGATCATTTTTAAGCTCCCTTCCACCCCAAACCGTTCCATAATTCCCAGCAGCACAAACTGCTCTGTCACTGTGTGGGAGGTGGAGCCTTTCAGTGCCTTTTCAGCACTGCCTGTGCTGTGACAAAGAGTTAATTCCTGTGGGCACCACGACCCACCAAGCTCATAAAAACCAGCAGAAAAAAACCTTGCCCAAACCCTGATTTTTGCAGCCTCCTCCCTGAGCTCTTTTTTTTTTTTTTTTTCAATTTGAAAACCTCGAGAAAGGCTGCGAGGCCTGAGCACAGGAAATCAAGAGTCTGACAGAGAGGAACACGCTGCTTTGGGGAGATCAAGAGATTTAATCCCGGCCTAGAATATCTGATTGAGTGTTGGACCAGTCACACTCGGCCCAGTGAAGAGTCTTAGTGAGGATTTAGGGTTAGGCCTGGCTTGCAGATCCTTTATCCTCGCCCTTTATCCTCAATAAGAGCTTGTTGGGTGGCAGCTCTGCCTGAGGATGTGTTTTACTCCAGCTCTGAGGGACCTCTCTGGTGGAAAATAAAAGTGTCTTCTCCACACAAAATAAAAATAGAAAATAAATTGTTGTGGTTTTTTTTTCATTACTAGAAGATAATCATGATTTCAAGTGTCTGACAGAGAGGAACACGCTGCTTTGGGGAGATCAAGAGATTTAATCCCGGCCTAAAATATCTGAGGGAGGGTTGGACCAGTCACGCTCAACCCAGTGAAGAGTCTTAGCGAGGATTTAGGGTTAGGCCTGGCTTGCAGATCCCCCAGATTGGTTTATCCTCACCCTTTATCCTCAATAAGAGCTTGTTGGGTGGCAGCTCTGCCTGGGACTGTGTTTTACTCCAGCTCTGAGGGACCTCTCTGGTGGAAAATAAAAGTATCTTCCCCCCACAAAATACAAATGGAAAATAAACTGCTTTTTTTTTTCATTGCTAGAAGATAATCCTGATTTAATTTGACTGCTAAGAACAGTCAAAACCCCAAAAGAACAGTCTGTTTTATCCATCTGTCTGTCTTTAAATGCATGTGAAGGCCAATGATATGGGCAAGTTTATGGAAGTAATTTATGAACTCCTGAAGAATTTTACTTCAGAACACTCAAGGAGTATCTGCATCATCCTGTTATTTGAGAGGGGACAGCCTGGACCTAAATAAAGAGTGGCAAAGGAATTGCCCTTCTTGGATTTAGAAATAGGAAAGTTTGATTTGGAAAGCTGAGCAGAAACAATTCGGGGTTGGGACCCCAAAATCCCAGATATTTCACCTTTAAATTTGGGTTTTGGACCCCAAATCCCAGAGATTTCCCCCCAATTTTGGGGACTGAACCCCAAAACCCAGAGATTTCACTCCAAATCCCAGAGATTCCACTCCAAATTGGGGGATTGAACCCCAAATCCCAGAGATTCCACCCCAAATTTGGAGTTTGGATCCCAAATCCCAGAGATCTTTCCCCACATCGGGGCTTTGCATCGCAAATCCCAGAGATTTCACTCCAAATCCCAGAGATTTGACCCCAAATTTGGGGGTTGCTTCCCAAATCCCAGAGATCTGTCCCCACATTGGGAGTTGACATCAAATCCCAGAGATTTCACTCCAAATCCCAGAGATTCTACCCTAAAATGGGGGTTTGGACACCAAACCCCAGAGATTTCACTCCAAATCCTTGAGATTCTACCCCAAATTTGGGGTTTGAATTCCAAAACCCAGAGATTTTACTCCAAATCCCAGAGATTCCACCCCAAATTGGGTATTTGCATCCCAAATCCCAGAGATTTCACTCTAAATCCCAGAGATGCCACATCGAATCCCAGAGATTCCATCCCAAATTTGGGGGTTTGGACCCCAAATCTCAGAGATTTCACTCCAAATCCCAGAGATTTCACCCCAGATTTGGGGTTAGGACCCCAAACCCCAGAGATTTCACTCCAAATCCCAGAGATTTCACCCCAAATTTGAAGTTTGGATCCCAAATTCCAGAGATGTTTCCCCACATCGGGTCTTTGCATCCCAAATCCCAGGGATTTCACTCCAAATCCTAGAGATTTCACCCCAGATTTGGAGTTTGGATCCCAAATTCCAGAGATTTCACTCCAAATCCTAGAGATTCCACCCCAAATTTTGGGTTAGGACCCCAAACCCCAGAGATTCCACCCCAAATCCCAGAGATTCCACCCCAAACTTGGGGGTTGTACCCCAAAACCCAGAGATTTTGCTCCAAATCCCAGAGATTCCACCCCAAATTTTGGGTTAGGACCCCAAAACCCAGAGATTTCACTCCAAATCTCAGAGATTCCACCCCTTTGATCTATCTGGACAGGGTTTTTTTTGTTCCAACCTGTGCTTTTTTTTTTGGTTTTGAGTTTCTGATTCCAGCTAACCCAAAATTACTCTGGGATGGGGGTTTGGGGGCTTTTCCTTTTGCCTCATGAATATTTTGGCTTGCAGGGTGTTTTCTGTCCTCTGGTTTCACATTGAAGCTGTGATTTGGAGCAGCTCAGGAGCTGCCCTGGGTTTTGTCTGTGAGTTGAAAGGTTCATGTCCCTTACAAATCTTTTCGTGAATGCAGTGGAAGGGAACTTGAAAGCTGTCAAGTTTTGGGTGATTGGCTGCAAACATTTCATGCTGCTGCACTGAGGGCAAGCCCTGCCTTCCTCCTCAAATCAGCAGCCTCAGAAGAGGCAGCAACCCAACCCTCCAAGTGCTTTTTTTGTGGATTTTGGAGGAGAAAGAGGAGTGGTTTGAGATACTCTGTGTGTTCTCAGCAGCACAGTGTGGGGCTGAGCAAGTGCTTCTCTTGGGACCAGTCTCTTGCACCTTCTCAGCCACCTGCATCTCTCATAAATCCCATTTTTTTTTTGCATGGTTTTATGGCTGCTGAGACAGCCAGACCTGTGTCTTTGGGAATTGTGGAATCACAGAATGATCAAGGCTGGGAGAGAACTTCAGGGTCATCCAGTCCCACCCCAGCACCACCAGGATCACCCCCAGTCCATGTCCCCAAGGACCACATCCAGACACCTCTGGGACACTCCCAGACACAGGGACTCCACCACCTCCCTGGGACACTTATTCCAAGGTCTGACCACTCCTGCAGGGAGAAATTGTTTCTAATCTCTCATCTGAACTGTTCTGGGGGCTTGCAATTTAGGAGCCATGTCTCCTCTCTGCCGTTTTCCCTGGGCAATGGCTAGCAGAAGCCGACCCCTCACCCTGGCCCCCTCTGCTGGTCAGGGGTTGGGGGAGATGCAATGCGGTCCACCCTGAGTCCTACTTCTCCAGATTAAACCCCCAATCAGTGCTCCTCAACAGCGACCATGTTCTCTCAGGACCTTCTCCAGCTCTTTCCCGCTCCCTGGACACGCTCCAGCCCTCCATGTCCTTTTTTGCGAGCGTGGGAGTCCCCCCAGCCCAGCTCTGCCAGACCGTATCAGTGCTCTCTGTGGGTGCGCTCGGCGTGGGCAGCAGATGAACCTCTGGGGTTTCACTCCTGAGATGAAACGGGCTGGGGAGATTTCAGCCAGCACTGCTTCCCACCCCCAGGCCTCCAGGCACCCTTCTCCTTCTCTCTGCAGGCAGGATCAGGGGCAGGAAACGTGCCCCAGAGCCAATTCCTAGGATTACATCCCAGTTCCACCCAGACAATCACAAGATTGTGGTGGTGCTGGGTGAGGGTGGGACTGGATGATCCTGGAGGTCTCTCCTAGACAGGCACAAAGTGGACATGGAGAAGAGAAGGCTCAGGGGGGACCTCATTGCTCTCCCCAACTCCCTGACAGGAGGGGGCAGGGAGGGGGGTCGGGCTCTGCTGCCATGTCCAAGGGAAAGGAGGAGAGGGAATGGCCCTAAATTGCCCCAGAACAGGTTCAGATGAGAGATTAGAAACAATTTTTCCCTGCAGGAGTGGTCAGGCCTTGGAATAAGTGTCCCAGGGAGGTGGTGGAGTCCCTGTGTCTGGGAGTGTCCCAGAGGTGTCTGGATGTGGCCCTTGGGGCCATGGATTGGGGGTGATCCTGGGATTTCCCTTGGTGGAACCCTGAATTCCCTGGTGCTGTGTGTGAGGGAAGGGCTGAAGTGACCAGAGGCTCCATCCCATGGATTAGGGGTGATCCTGGTGGTGCTGGGGTGGTACTGGATGATCCTGGAGGTCTCTCCCAACCCCAATGAGTCCATGATTCCACGACACAGGGGCTGAAAGAACTGTGGCATTAAGACCCCAGTGCCATTCCTGTGATGCCAAGCAGCAGAACTGTGGCTGGAGAATTCAACTTTTTGACTCTTTTACGTAGGAAACATTGGTGTGGAACAATTCTTTATGGCCCATCCTGTGGGGCTGTGGCAGGAGCTTTGGGCTGGCTGAGATTTTGGAAGTTTTTGATTTATCTTTAGCTCCTACATCAGGGGTCTGACCCTCCCCTGGGGGACAGGGCAGGTGAGGAGACACTCTGGGCCTGCACAGAGGGACAGAGAGGGGCAGGACTCCCACGAGTGCAACCACACCTTTGGAAAACACCACCAAAAAACCCTTTCCAAGGAAGAGGCCACGAGGTGGGGGCCTCACCAGTGCAGTCTCCACATGCCAAGGCTGCTGCCAACCTTTCCATGGTGCCCACCATCCAGAGAGGGCACTGGTGTGACACTCCCTGCCACGCCCAGTTCCTAGGAAGTGCCTGATATTTTAAAATAACAGTTACTAGATAATATCAGACTTCTGTAAAACGCTTCTGGTTTTTTTTTCAGGACTGAAATGTAAATGAGCTTTGGGGTTTGCACTTTGGGGTTTCGTGTCTGGAAGATGCATTCGAGTTAAGACTCTGTGAACAAAAGGGGAAAGGTTTTAAAGTAAAAGAGGGGAGGTTTAGATGGGATGTTAGGAAAAAATTCTTGGCTATGAGGGTAGGGAGGGGCTGGGATAGAATTCCCAGAGGAGCTGTGGCTGCCCCTGGATCCCTGGAAGTGTTCAAGGCCAGGTTGGATAAACTTGGAGCAACCTGGGCTGGTGGAAGGTGTCCCTGCCCATGGAACAAAATTATCTTTAATGTCCCTTCCAACCCAACCCATCCTGTGAGTCGATACTTTGCTGAGGTGTTGGCAAATCAGTTACTGCAATATAAGGTGATTTAACTGTTCCAGACACTGCAAATAAATCCACTTATGACTTTGTCCATCCTTTTGGCTGCCTCTGAAAGGAAAAAGGCACCTTGGGCTCTGCCCCAGTTCTCTCTTGAGCTCCTGCACCCAGCCTGTAGAATTGATAAGGTGCAGAGCTAAAACACCCACACAGTTTTCACACTGAGCATAAAATAACTCGAGCATTGAAACCAAGACTTGGGTCTGACATAGGAAAATGAGCCTGTTCTGGCTGTGCCTCGTTACACTGGAGAAAATGATTTACTTTTCTAAATGAAACAGAGTGTGTTGGGCTGTTGTGGAAAATCAATAATATGAATGGCTTGCCTAGATAAAAAAAAAAAACAACAGGATCAACTTCTTGGGTTCAAAAGTCAGGGACTATTTGAATTTTAGAATAAGAGAACTGTTGTTGCTGTGGTGGTTTTCTTTTCTCCTAAGGAGGATTGCAATGTAAATAGCAGTTTTTGTTACACAGTGTGGGGGTTTGACCCCCCAAAAATCCAATATCCAAGTTTCCCCCCCACAATTTACCTCAACACCGAAGAGGAATTTTCAGACAGGCACAACTCAGTGTGAGGGAAGGGAATACATATACAATTTATTACTATACACAAATAAATACTATAGGAACTAAAAAGCAACTATATACACGATATTAACACAATCCTACCACCCCTTAGGCCAAACAACTTTGAGTGTTACTTTTGAGCAGTGATATTACATTGTGTTGGTATTTTTAGGTGCATGTAGCAGAAAATCAATCCAATTTGGGACAGTGCTCAGCTCTAACTAGACATTACCAACATGAAGAAGGATTTATGGTTCCCCTGTGGGGTGAATTTATGCCACTAAAGAGATTTCTGCACGAGGAAAGATGATTTAGGTTCATAGTCTCCTGTGGCATTTAAAGCAATCTGGTATTTTGTGTACCCAGTATCTGATCAAAGAGCCAAGAAAACCACTGCAAAGACCTGGCTGATGTTTTTGGGCACTGGATGAGGCCTGTGATGGTTGTTCTCCTGCAGACAAAGGTTTGAAGAACCTGTAGCTGTGTTGTTGCTGGCCCAGGTTGGTGGGGCCGTTTCACATCAAGGCTTTTGGCTTTGGAGCAGCATCACAAAATCATGGAATGGTTTGGGTTGGATGGGACATTAAAGGTCATCCAGTGCCACCTCTGCCATGGGCAGGGACACCTTCCACTAGCCCAGGTTGCAACCTGGCCGTGGACACTT
>NW_021937990.1:0-4727 GCF_001715985.3 Manacus vitellinus
GGGTTTGCGCATAGCTTGCAGTCTCTTTTTTAAGGTTAGGTTCAGAGAAAAGGGTTTGCGTATAGCTTGCAGTCTCTTTTTTAAGGTTAGGGTTAGGTAACAGGGTTTGTGCGTAACTTGCAGTCTCGTTTTTAGGGTTAGGGTTAGGGAAAAAGGTTTGCGCATAGCTTGCATTCTCACTTTTAAGGTTAGGGTTAGGGAAAAAGGTTTGCGCATAGCTTGCAGTCTCTTGGTTAGGGTTAGGGAACAGGGTTTGCGCATAGCTTCCAGTCTCTCTTTTAATGTTGGGGTTAGGGGACAGTGCTCTATAGAAGTAGAGTACATACTGGACGGCGGTGGGTATTCTGCCAGACACGCAACTGAACAGCAACAGCAAAAGCAGAGACCCAAGAGAAAAAGCACAAGATTCTGACAGCGGTGGGCAGTGAATCGGGCTTATAGCCTGAGAGGGGCTTATTGGGCACCGCTGCGTGTCCAGAATGGGCTAAAACCGCGATTGTTAGATCGCGCACTGAGACAAATTCTTCCTAACCCTAACCCTTACCCATAGCCATAACCCTAACCCTAACCCTAACCCTAACCCTAACCCTAACCCTAACCCTAACAGTAACCCTGTCTTTTGCTAACCCTAAACCTAACCCTAACCCTAACCCTAACTTTTGCTAACTCTAACTCTAACCCTAAATTTCCTAACCCTAACCCTAACCCTTTCTAACCCTAAGCCTAACTCAAAACCTAACCCTAACCCTAACCCTAACCTTAAACCCTAACCCTAACCCTAACACTAAACCCTAAACCAAAAGGAAACTTCCTTTGTTATGCCTATTGGGCGGAGTCAGTGCTGATTGGTGTTACAACCCACCCCGGGAAAAGGGGAGAGGGGGTAACTCAGGTTTTTATTAATAATTCCCTTGGGGTGGATTAAAGTGAAACGACACTAAATAATCGGTGTCTGAAAACATATACTGGCAAGGGTTATTTTAACAATTCTGTATCAACAGGCATGCTAGCAGTTTGGGAGTTGGGCTATCAGTTGGGAGGCATGGCTGAAAACAGGAAACAACAGCCCTAATTCCCAGGAAAGAAAGCCTGGAAGCTTTGGCTTTGTGGTGCAGTTGGTGGGCCACACTGGGCACTCCATGGGCAGGCAGCAAGAGTTTTCTGGATCTGGGAGTCAATCTGGGGGCCTCAGAGTGTTTGAGGGGAAGTTGGGAGTGTCCTGTGGGACCAGGATGGGATTTGAGGGCTCCTGGAGGGGTTGGGACGGGTGTATACTGCGGGCATCGTCTAGTATTGATGGGGGTAATCAGTGAGCTGACTGTTTCATAATCATCCAAATTTTAACATACAATATGATTATTAGAATAAAAAGCAAAAAGGTAATATCAACAAAACAGTAACAGGGTGAAGCTCTTGGTTGAAGACTGGTTTCTTCTTTTTGTCCAGTAATTTTAATTCTTTTTCGTCTGGGTTTTAATCCCATCTTTGGCATTTTGCTGCGAACATTTTGTCCCCATATCCATTGGAAATTGTATTAACTGTTGAGGAGAACAAAGTGGAATGCCAAGGTATGTGATATATTGATAGGATTTCACTGGTTGGCTTTTAATTTGTCCAGGTTTATCGCCATAATGCTTCTGCTCTTTAACCACGTGAATCAGAATGAATTGAGTTGTTTTCTGGGTCGGGTTCTCTTTTTGAGTCCAAGGTTTTTTAGTGGATTCAGTATCAGGCACAAAGGAAATTGAGGGAGGTAAAGAATAATCTTCCCTTTGTTCATTATCACAGGGCTCACTCAGTCTATTTTCATTAATGTGAGGAAAGCTGGGAGACTCTAGAAACATCAGTTGAACTTCAAATTCTCCTTGTTTCTTTCTCTCCTGAGACTTAGAATCAGGGTTCTCTGTGGTTTCCCAAGTCTCAATGCCAGGGTAAGACACTGGTTTATGAAGTTGCCTGACCAAACCAGGAGCCTGTTTTTTTAGCAACAGTTTTTCTCTCTGCACTCTGGCGCAACAAGACTTTGAAGGTGGTCAACCTCAGTTTGAAGCAGCTCATTTTTAGCAACAAGTTTATCCGATTTTTCTCCTGTTTCCCTCTCAAAGGCTAACGATGACTTCAGCACCACATTTTTTGATTTCAAAACAGTAGATTCAACATCAGAAATCCATTCATGACTTCCCTGTCAGCACTCCATCCAAATGTCTGTGCTCTCACTTTGACCTGAGAGAAACCTCAGGCAGGTGGAAAAGGGTAGATAAAGAAAAAACAGATGGGTCCCGCAGAAGTGATGCTGCTTCTGTCAAAAGCAGAGCAGAGACCGAAAGCACTGTAGGAAGTTGCTTACAGAAGCACTTGTGCATTCCAAGTTACAGCTCAGGAGTCTCAGTGACTTGTCCAACATGAGAGTTTCTTTTCCATTTCTCAACCCTCAGATTCCTCAGGAGTAGGAAACTGGAAACACTGACTGAGAAAAGCTCCATTCCTTCCTAATAATTGTGCTTTGCCCTTCCCATTTGACAGTGCTCTTGGAAATGTGCTGCTGTGATCTGGATCTGTGAGCAGCCCTGACCTCCCAGAGCATTCATCCAATGGCAGGAAGACCCCACCTGGCTCCTGCTGGGTTTCTTGCCACCACGACCCAGTATGGGTCAATGGAATGGGGAGCAGGGCGGTGGGACCAGTAAGGACCAGTTAAGGGGGTTGGGGGCACTTCAGCATCTCCATCAAGGTCAGACCAGTACAGAGCAGCATAGACCAGTATAGATCGGTATAGACCAGTATAAACCAGTATGAATCAGTATAGACCAATATGGGTCACTGGAATGGGGAATGGGGCAGTGGGACCGATAAGGACCAGTTAAGGGGCTTGGGGGCACTTCAGCATCTCCATCAAAGTCAGACCATTATAGACCAGTATAGACCAGTATAGACCAGTATAGACCAGTAAAAAACCAGTACGGACCAGTATGGACCAGTATGGACCAGTACAGGTCACTAGAACAGCGAGCAGGGTGGTGGGACCAGTAAGGACCAGTTAAGGGGGTTGGGGCACTTCAGCATCTCCATCAAGGTCAGACCAGTACAGACCGGTACAAACCAGTATGGACCAGTATAGACCAGTATAAACCAGGGTAGAGCAGTATAAACCGATATAAACCAGTACGGGTCACTGAAACAGGGAATGGGGTGGTGGGATCAGTAAGGACCAGTTTAGGGGGTTGGGGGCGCTTCATCATCTCCGTCAAGGTCAGACCAGTACAGACCAGTATAAACCAGTATAGACCAGTATGGACTGGTATAGACCGGTATAGACCAGTATAAACCAGTACAGACCGCTACGGGTCATTGGAATGGGGAATGGGGCGGTGGGACCAGTAAGGACCAGTTAAGGGGGTTGGGAGCACTTCAGCATCTCCATCAAGGTCAGACCAGTACAGACCAGTATAAACCAGGATAGACCAGTATAAACCAGTATGGACCAGTACGGGTCACTGGAACGTGGAATGGGGTGGTGGGACCAGTAAGGACCAGTTAAGGCAGAACTCAGCTGGGACTTAGTGGTTTGGGGGTGGGCGTGTCCCTTCTTTAGGTGGGCGTGGTCTCTCCCTGGTGGGCGTGTCCCATCCCAAGGTGGCCATAGCCTCTGCAAGTGGGCGTGTCTTTTGCATCCTCTCCCCCTCCCTGAACTGGGAGCTCAACTGGGACTTACTGGGTTTTGGGTGGGCGTGTCCCCTCCCAATGATGGACCCACTTTCAGCCCCTCCCCCCACCCTTTAAGGGCCCCCCCAAAGCCCCCCCCCCCCCTTCCTGCACCTCCCCAACCCTCAGGGTCCCTCCTGTCCCTCCCCCACCCTCAGGGTCCCTTCCTTCCCCTCCCCCCAGTGAACCTGCTACCCCTCCCCCACTCTCAGGAGCCCTCCCTGCCCCTCCCCCACCTTCAGGGGCCCTCAGGACCCCTCCCCCAACCTCAGAGACTCTCCTGCCCCTCCCCCACCCTCGGGGAACTTCCTACCCTTCCCCCACCCTCAGGGACCCTCAGGGCCCCTCCTTCACTTTCGGGGTCCCTCCCTGCCCCTCCCCAACCCTCAGGACCCTCCTGCTCCTCCCCCCACCTCGGGGTCCCTCCTGCCCCTCCCCCACCCTCAGGGACCCGCCTACCCCTCCCCACCCTCAGGACGGTCCTGCCATTTCCCCCACCGCTCAGGGAGACCTCCTGCCTTCCGCCCATGCTCAAAGGACCATCCTGCTCCATTCCCCCAACCCTCAGTGTCCCTCCTTTCCCCCATCCCCCCCCACTGGGACTGTTACTGGTCCCTTACTGGTCTGTACTGGGAAGGGAGAGGGGAGGGGCCGCCCCCTCGAGGCCCCTACCCCCCAGTGACGTCACCGGGTCCCAAAAATAGCCCCAGGGGCCCAAACTGGAGGGGGGACCTGGAGCCGCTCCCAGTGTGACCAGTTCAGGTACTGGGAGGGACTGGGAGGGAACTGGGAGGGACTGGGAGGGACTGGGAGGGGGCAGGGTTCCCCCCCTCCCCCCTCTCCGTGTCCTTGGGGTGACCTTGGGGAGGGAGGGGGATGGGCCGCTCTCAGTGGCTCCCAGTAGCTCCCAGTAACCCCAGTAATGCCTCCGGTATCTCCAGCGACCCCCCCAGTAACTCCAGTGACCCCCCCAGTAGCTCCTAGTAGCTCCCAGTAACCCCAGTGTCTATCCCAGTAGCTCCCAG
>NW_021937991.1:0-2581 GCF_001715985.3 Manacus vitellinus
AAAAATACCCCAAAATACCTCAAAATATGACCCTAAAATACCCAAAAACGCCCCAAATTAACTCTGAAAATAGCCAAAAATAACCCCCAAAATACCCAAAAATAACCCCCAAAATATGCCAAAAATACCCAAAATTAACCCTGAAAATATCCCAAAATAACCCCAAAAATAACCCCCAAAATACCCTGAAAATCCCCAAAATTAACCATGAAAATACCCAAAAATCACCCCCAAAATATCCAAAAACGACGCTAAAATAGCGTCAAAATACACCCCAAAATACCCAAAAATTACCCCAAAATAACCCCCCAAATAACCCCCAAAATACCCCAAAATAACATCAAAATAACTCCCAGAATACCCAAAATTCACCCCAAAATTCCCCCCAAGACCCCCCCCACTGCGAGGGGTGTGCCCAGGGCTACTACGGGGACCCCAGGTGAGTCCCAAAACTGCCCTAAATCACCCCAAAAATAGCCCAGAATCAGCCCAAAATACCTCCTGAAACACCTCTAAATAACCCTCAAAACACCCCAAAATATGGCCCCAAAATAACCTGAAAAACACCCAAAATTAATGCAGAAAATACCCAAAAATAACCCAAAAAATACCCAAAAATAACCCAAAAAATACCCAAAAATAACAGGAAAAATACCCAAAAATAACCCAAAAAATACCCAAAAATAACAGAAAAAATACCCAAAAATAACAGAAAAAATACCCCAAAATAACCCTGAAAATACCCCAAAATAACAAAAAAATTACTAAAAAATACCCCCAAAATTCCCCCAAAATACAAAAAAATAACGCCAAAAAATACCCAAAAATAACCCTGAAAATACTCAAAAATAACCCAAAAAATAGCCAAAAATCACCCAAAAATAACCCCAAAAATACCCAAAAATAACAGAAAAAATACCAAAAAATAACACAAAAATCACCCAAAAATAACCCGAAAAATACCCAAAAATAACAGAAAAAATACCCCAAAATAACACAAAAAATACCCAAAAATAACCTGAAAAATACCGAAAAATACCCAAAAATAACCCTGAAAATACACAAAAATACCCCAAAAATACCCAAAAATAACCCCAAAAAATACCGAAAAATACCCAAAAATAACCTGAAAAACACCCAAAAATAACCCAAAAAATACCCAAAAATAACCCCAAAAAATACCGAAAAATACCCAAAAATAACTTGAAAAACACCCAAAAATAACCCAAAAAATACCAAAATAACACCAAAATAACCAAAAAAATACCCAAAAATAAACCGAAAAATACCCAAAAATAACAGAAAAAATACTCAAAAATAACCCAAAAAATACCGAAAAACACCCAAAAAATACCCCAAAATCACCCAAAAATAACCCTGAAAATACCCAAAAATAACTCGAAAAATACCCAAAAATAACCTCAAAAATGCAAAAAAATACCAAAAAAATACCCTCCAAAAAGCAAAAAAACCTCCAAAAAACCTGAAAAAACCCCCCCAAAAATACCCAAAAAATCTCCAAAAAACCCCCAAAAAACCCAGAAAAAAATCCCCAAAAATACACAAAAAAACCCTAAAAAATACCGAAAAAAACCCCGAAATGACCCAAAATCCCCTTTTTTTCCCCCAGGAGCGGGGGCCGCTGCGTCCGGGCCTGCGGGGGCCGTCACCTGGTGGCCCACCTGTCCTCCCCCCTGCATTTGGGCTCCCGGGACCCCCCCGGGGACCCCAAAATACCCCCCAAAAGAGCAAAAAAGAACTGAAAAAATACCCCAAAAATAACAGAAAAAATACCCCAAAATAACAGAAAAATGACCCAAAAATAACACAAAAATAACCCTGAAAATACCCAAAAATAACCTGAAAAATACTCAAAAATACCCCAAAAATACCGAAAAATACCCCAAAATAGCACAAAAAATACCAAAAAATCACCCAAAAATAACCCTGAAAATACCCAAAAATAACCCAAAAATTACCCAAAAATCACCCAAAAATAACACAAAAATTACCAAAAATCACCCAAAAATAACCCAAAAATACCGAAAAATACCCAAAAATAACCCTGAAAATACCCAAAAATAACCCAAAAAATACCCAAAAATAACCCAAAAAATACGCAAAAATAACCCCAAAAAATACGCAAAAATAACCCCAAAAATACCCCAAAATAACCCAAAAAATACTCAAAAATAACCCAAAAAATACCCAAAAAATACACAAAAATAACCCAAAAAATACGCAAAAATAACCCCAAAAAATACGCAAAAATAACCCCAAAAATACCCCAAAATAACCCAAAAAATACTCAAAAATAACCCAAAAAATACCCAAAAAATACACAAAAATAACCCAAAAAATACGCAAAAATAACCCCAAAAAATACGCAAAAATAACCCCAAAAATACCCCAAAATAACCCAAAAAATACTCAAAAATAACCCAAAAAATACCCAAAAAATACACAAAAATAACCCAAAAAATACGCAAAAATAACCCCAAAAAATACGCAAAAATAACCCCAAAAATACCCCAAAATAACCCAAAAAATACTCAAAAATAACCCAAAAAATACCCAAAAA
>NW_021937992.1:0-3270 GCF_001715985.3 Manacus vitellinus
GCAGGGACAGGAGCCAGGGAAGGGCTGGAGCTGGGACAGGGCAGGCTCAGGGTGGATCTCAGGACAAGGTTCTTCCCCCACAGGGTGGTGGGCACTGCCCAGGCTCCCCAGGGCAGTGGGCACAGCCCCAAGGCTGCCAGAGCTCCAGGAGGGTTTGGACAATGCTCTCAGGGATGGGGGGGGATTGTTGGGGTGTCCTGGGCAGGACCAGGAGTTGGATTTGATCCCTGAGGGTCCCTCCCAGCTCAGGATATTCTGTGATTCTGTGAAAGCCACTCTGCCCCAGCAAAAACTCGAGTGTCTGTTGGAAGTAATGAAGAAAAATCACGCTGGGGCCGTGTCGCGCTTCCCGCTGCGCTCGGGGATGAGGAATCGGCACGAGCCGTGTTTTAAATAACCAAATGTGTCAGAAAAGCACAAATAAATGATGAAAAGCAAAAGCAAAAAAAAAAGAAAAACAACAAACCAGAGCTCTGCTAAACTTTATGGTTGCTGTGCTTCATCTTCATTTTAGTGCAGGTGTTTGTTTGGAGGTGAGTGATGAACGTTCCCGAGCCTGGGAACGGCTCGGAGCAGCGGAGATGGAGGACCCTGCTCAATAATTCACGGCCTGGCTCTTTCTTTTTTTTTTTTTTTTTCAAATAAAAAATGCATTTTTTTTTTCCCCTCCTGCTGAAGATGAATGTGGCCTGAAGACCCAAAAGAACTTTGCAGAGCTGGTGGTAAAAAAAACAAACACACTTCCCAGCACACGCATCAAAGGCTTGCTCATCCCTCCGTGCCGTGGTAATGAAACCGGTGATGCTGAGCTGGAGACACGGGGTAAACTTTAATCCCAGTTTAAACACAACTTGTGAAGTGCCTGTAGAAGTGGGTGAGATCTCCTAAACCACGCCTTGGGTTCAGAAAAGCGTGTTAAGGGGCTTTTGTGTGTATTTGAGGACATAATCTCCTGCTGGAGCTGTTGTCAGGGGAGCACCGCGATCCGCCAACGTCGCCGTGGGGTTGTGCACGCAGACATTGGGGTTGTTCCTGAGGCTTTGTGTGGAAATCTACTCTTGTGCCAAAGGATTTCCCCATTTTTAGGGGTTTGATATGTGGTGCAGACCTGTGCAAACCTTACCTGTCAAGAAGAGAACCAAGTTGTGGCTGCTCCATCCCTGGAAATGTCCAAGGGTGGGTTGGACAGGGCTTGGAGCAACCTGGGATAGTGGAAGGTGTCCCTGCCCATGGCAGTGGGGTGGAAATGAATGGCCTTTAAAATACCTTTCAACCCAAACCATTCCAGGATTCTGGAGCCCCTCTGCTCTGGAGCCAGGAGAAGAGGGGCTGCAGGAGCGGTGGGGTGTTATAGGGCAGTGTCCTCACTGTGCCTGTGAGCTGTGGGGTATTTTAGGGCAGTGTCCTCACTGTCCCCATATGAGCTGTGGGGTGTTATAGGGCAGTGTCCTCACTGTCCCCATATGAGCTGTGGGGTGTTATAGGGCAGTGTCCTCACTGTCCCAGTCTGAGCTGGGTCAGAGGCTGCAGGAGCTGTGTTGTGTTATAATTTTCCTGGGCTGTTTGTGACTGGAAGCTACTCCAGGGCTGCCCCATGTGGCTCCAGGGGCTGCCATGAGGGACATGACCCCACTCCACCTCCGTGAGGTTGCATCCATCCCTTCCCCCTCCACCACACACACACACACACACACTCCCCACAAGGTGATTCTGACCCAATAACCACTGATCTGGTGTCTAACAGGAGAGCCTGGGGGCAGCCTGGGGGATGATGAGTTTTTGGGCCACAATGTGGTGGTTACATATGATAATTAGCCATTATTATAAGACTGTAACAGCTACTCTGTGTGCTTGTGCTAAATGTCCTTTATGCACCTGCTCTCCACCCGACTTCACCCAACAGTGCAGGGAATTCTTCCTTTGGTTTTTGGCCTCACCAGGTGTCCCTTTTCCCTGCAGGGGAAGGTGGCCCAGACCGCCTGCATGTCGGCCTGCAAACACCTCTCGACGTCGCTGCTGCAGCTGCTGCTGGAGGCCGAGGTGAGGCAGCTCACGCTGGGGGCCCTGCAGCAGTTCAACCTGGACGTGGAGGAGTGTGAACGTGAGTACCCTGTCACCCCCTTCCCCCTTGCCTTGTCTTGCTCCTTCTCCTTCGTGCTTTGGGATTTCCAGGCGCGCGGACCAGGAATGGTGAACGCCTCATGGAGTTCGGGATTGCTGGGGGAAGTGTCATAGAATCACAGAATCACAGAATCAGCTGGGTTGGAAGGGACCTCCGAGATCATCAAGTCCAACCCTTGATCCAACCCCGCTGTGGTTCCCAGCCCATGGCACTGATGCCACATCCAGTCTGTCCTTAAACACCTCCAGGGATGGAGAATCCACCCCTTCCCTGGGCAGCCCATTCCAATGGCTGAGCACCCTCTCTGCAAAGAAATTCTTCCTAATCTCCAACCTAACCCTCCCCTGGCACAGCTGCAGACCCAGCCCTCTTGTCTTGCTGATGGTTGCCTGGGAAAAGAGACCAACCCCCCCTGGCTCCCCCCTCCTGGCAGGGAGTTGCAGAGAGTGAGGAGGTCTCCCCTGAGCCTCCTCTTCTCCAGGCTGAGCCCCCCCAGCTCCCTCAGCCTCTCCTCACAGCACTTGTGCTCCAGTCCCTTCCCCAGCCTCGTTGCTCTCCTCTGGACCTGCTCCAGCCCCTCCATGTCCTTCCTGAGCTGAGGGCCCAGAACTGGACACAGCACTCCAGGGGTGGCCTCACCAGTGCTGAGTCCAGGGGCAGAATCACTTCCTTGGACCTGTTGGCCACACTGTCCTCAGGGCAGAGGAAGCCTAGCAAATTCTGAGAGATCGAAGTTTTGGTCTTCCTTTTCCTCTTTATTGCTGTGTTGGTGCTCTGCAGAGCATCCCTGCTTTTTGAGGTGGAGTGGTTTAAAAAATAGGCGACGCTTGAGTGCAGGAGTTTATTTAGGACTCTTTCTGAGAAGCTCTGGAGCCAGGCTGGGAGAGCTGGGGGGGTTCCCCTGGAGAAGAGAAGGCTCCAGGGAGAGCTGAGAGCCCCTGGCAGGGCCTGAAGGGGCTCCAGGAGAGCTGGAGAGGGACTGGGGACAAGGGAGGGAGGGACAGGACACAGGGAATGGCTTCCCACTGCCAGAGGGCAGGGATGGATGGGATATTGGGAAGGAATTGTTGGCTGTGAGGGTGGGGAGAGGCTGGCCCAGGTTGCCCAGAGAAGCTGTGGCTGCCCCTGGATCCCTGGAAGTGTCCAAG
>NW_021937993.1:0-3035 GCF_001715985.3 Manacus vitellinus
GTGAAGTGCTCTGGGAACTGGATGTGGGGGTCCAAGGTGGGCCCCGAGGGCGGGGCCCTGGTGGCCGCCTGTGACGCGCTGGTGGTGGCCCTGCACGCCCTGGGGGTGGCCATCGACGGGGGCAAGGACTCGCTGAGCATGGCGGCCAGAGTGGGGACAGAGACCGTGCTGGCACCCGGTGGGACAGGGGACAGGGGACATTGGGGGATTGGGGACTATTCTGGGGGACATTGGGGGACATTGGGGACATTGCGGGACATGGGGGGACCATTGGGGGACATTGGGGGGTACATTGGGGACATATGGGGGGACATTTGGGCGACATTGAGGGACATTGGGGACATTGGGGGGACATTGGGAGGGACATTGGGGGACATTGGGGGACATTGGGGACATTGGGGGGACAATTGGTGGACATTGGGGACATGGGGGGACATTGGGGACATTGGGGGACATTGGGGGGACATTGGGGACATTGTGGGGAAATTGGGGGGACATTGGGGACATATTGGGGGGACGATTGTGGGGGACATATGGGGGGACAATTGGGGGGACATTGGGGGACATCTGGGGGACATTGGGGAATGGGGGGACATTGGGGGGACATTGGGGACAATTTGGGGGACATTGGGTGACATTGGGGACTTGGGAGACATTTGGGGGGCGGATTGGGGACAATGGGGGCGCACACAGGAGGGTCCACAGGTGCACTGGGGACATGTAGGACCCCTGTGAAGCCCCCTGTCCCCATGTTCCCCCCATTGTCCCTCCAGGTGCCTGGTGGTCTCGGCCTAACGCGGTGTGTCCCCGACGTCACGGCCCACCGTCACCCCCGACCTCAACCGTGTCCCGACCGCAATAGGCTGGGGCTGGGACACCTGGGGACACCTGGGGACACTTTGGGGACACTCTGGGGACACTTTGGGAGGACCTGGGGACATTTTGGGGCCATTTTAGGGACATTTTGGGGCCATTTTAGGGCCATTTTGGGCCCTTTTAGAGACATTTTGAGACCATTTTAGGGCCATTTTGGGACCATTTTAAGGCCATTTTAGGGCCATTTTAGGACCATTTTAGAGTCATTTCAGGGCCTTTTTAGGGCCATTTTGGGGCCATTTTAGGTCTGTTTAGGGCCATTTTGGGGGCTTTCTAGTGCCATTTTAGGGCCTTTTTAGAGCCATTTTGGGGCCATTTTAGGGCCATTTAGGGCCTTTTTAGGGCCATTTTGGAGACATTTTAGAGCCATTTTGGGGCCATTTGGGGGCCTTTTTAGGGCCATTTTGGGCCCTTTTTTAAGGCCATTTTGGGCCATTTAAGGGCCATTTTCGGGCTATTTTAAGGGTATTTTGTCCCCTTTTTAGGGGCCATTTTAGGGCCTTTTTAGGGCCATTTAGGAGACATTTTAGGGCCATTTAAGGGGCATTTTGAGGTCATTTTAGTGGCACTTTAAGAGTATTTTCAGTCCGTTTTAGGGCTGTTTTAAGGTCATTTTAGGACCATTTAGGGCCATTTGAAGGGTATTTTGGCCCCTTTTTAGGGGCCTCTTCAGGGCCATTTTGGGGGCATTTTAGGGCCATTTTGAGGCCATTTTAGGGCCATTTAAGGGGCATTTTGAGGTCATTTTAGTGGCACTTTAAGGGTATTTTCAGTCCATTTTAGGGCTATTTTAAGGCCATTTTAGGGCCATTTAGGACCATTTTAAGGGTATTTTGTCCCCTTTTTAGGGGCCATTTTAGGACCTTTTTAGGACCATTTAGGACACATTTTAGGGCCATTTAAGGGGCATTTTGAGGTCATTTTAGTGGCACTTTAAGGGTATTTTCAGTCCATTTTAGGGCTGTTTTAAGGCCATTTTAGGGCCATTTAGGGCCATTTTAAGGGTATTTTGGCCCCTTTTTAGGGGCCATTTTAGGGCCATTTTGAGGTCATTTTAGGGCCATTTTAGGGACATTTTGGGGCCTTTTTAGGACCATCTAGGGGGCATTTTAGGGCCATTTGGAGGCCATTTTAGAGACATTTTGAGGCCATTTTAGGGCTATTTTGGGGCCATCTTAAGGCCATTTTAGGGGCATTTCGAGACCATTTTAAGGCCACATCAGGGCCATTTTGGGGCTGTTTCTGATGAATTTGGGGTTGTTTTCACGGGCCCTGCTGTGTTTGGGGCCTATTTTGGGGTAATTCCTGACGCATTTGGGGTTTTTTTCAGGGGCCCTGCTGTGTTTGGGGCCTATTTTGGGGTAATTCCTGATGGATTTGGGGTTGTTTTCAGGGGCCCTGCTCTGTTTGGGGCCTATTTTGGGGTAATTCCTGACGCATTTGGGGTTTTTTTCAGGGGCCCTGCTGTGTTTGGGGCCTATTTTGGGGTAATTCCTGACAGATTTGGGGTTGTTTTCAGGGGCCCTGCCGTGTTTGGGGCCTATTTAGGGGTAATTCCTGATGAATTTGGGGTTGTTTTCAGGGGCCCTGCTGTGTTTGGGGCCTATTTTGGGGTAATTCCTGATGAATTTGGGGTTGTTTTCAGGGTCCCTGCTGTGGGTGGGGATATTTTTGGGGTAATTCCTGACGAATTTGGGGTTGTTTTCAGGGGCCCTGCTGTGTTTGGGGCCTATTTTGGGGTAATTCCTGATGAGTTTGGGGTTGTTTTCAGGGGCCCTGCTGTTTGGGGCCTATTTTGGGGTAATTCCTGACGGATTTGGGGTTGTTTTCAGGGGCCCTGCCGTGTTTGGGGCCTATTTTGGGGTAATTCCTGACGGATTTGGGGTTGTTTTCAGGGGCCCTGCTGTGTTTTGGGCCTATTTTGGGGTAATTCCTGATGAGTTTGGGGTTGTTTTCAGGGGCCCTGCTGTTTGGGGCCTATTTTGGGGTAATTCCTGACGGATTTGGGGTTGTTTTCAGGGGCCCTGCTGTAGGTGGGGATATTTTTGGGGCTGTTTCTGATGAATTTGGGGTTGTTTTCAGGGGCCCTGCTCTGGGTGGGGATATTTTTGGGGTAATTTCTGACAGTTTTGGGGTTGTTTTCAGGGGCCCTGCTGTGT
>NW_021937994.1:0-2045 GCF_001715985.3 Manacus vitellinus
AAAGAAAGAAAGAAAAAGAAAGAGAAAGAAAGAAAGAAAGAAAGAAAGAAAGAAAGAAAGAAAGAAAGAAAGAAAGAAAGAAAGAAAGAAAAAGAAAGAAAGAAAGAAAGAAAGAAAGAAAAAG
Source organism: Manacus vitellinus (assembly GCF_001715985.3). Classification (NCBI taxonomy): domain Eukaryota; kingdom Metazoa; phylum Chordata; class Aves; order Passeriformes; family Pipridae; genus Manacus; species Manacus vitellinus. The sequence goes on from NW_021937994.1 coordinate 125, forward strand.
AAAGGAAAAGAAAGAAAAAGAAAGAAGGAAGGAAAGAAAGAGAAAGAAAAACAAAGAAGGAAGGAAGGAAGGAAGGAAGGAAAGAAAGAAAGGAAAGAAAGAAAAAAGAAAGAAAGAAAGAAAGAAAGAAAGAAAGAAAGAAAGAAAGAAAGAAAGAAAGAAAGAAAGAAAGAAAGAAAGAAGAAAGGGAGGGAAGGAGGGAGGGAAGGAGGGAGGAAGGGAGGGAGGAAGGAAGAAAAAAATGGTTACCAGGAGGTGGTGTTTGTCCAGCTGATGGGATGTTAATCCTGGTCCCAGCATTGATCCACATCATGGGATGTTGATCCTTGTCCCAGCGTCGATCCATGATGGGATGGTTAATCCTGGTCCCAGCATCTATGCACAGGAAAGGATGGTTAATCCTTGTCCCAGCCTTGATCCCTACCCTCATGCTGGGATGTTAATCCTGGTCCCAGCGTCCATCCAGCTGGGTTGGTCTGGCCAGGATCCAGCTGGGAAGCCCAGGATCCATCCAGCTGGGAAGCCCAGGGTCCATCCAGCTGGGAAGCCCAGGATCCATCCAGCTGGGAAGCCCAGGTCCATCCAGCTGGGAAGCCCAGGGTCCATCCAGCTGGGAAGCTCAGGATCCATCCAGGTGGGAAGCCCAGGATCCATCCAGCTGGGAAGCCCAGGGTCCATCCAGCTGGGAAGCTCAGGATCCATCCAGGTGGGAAGCCCAGGATCCATCCAGCTGGGAAGCTCAGGATCCATCCAGCTGGGAAGCCCAGGATCCATCCAGCTGGGAAGCCCAGGGTCCATCCAGCTGGGAAGCCCAGGATCCTGGGGGTTCTTTCCCCATCCTGTGGAAGCCTGAGGTCCATCCGCGGGGGGCGGAGGAGGCAGAGGAGGCCTGGGCGGGCTTCTCCTCATCCATGGCCATGGTCCTGTTCCTGTCCATTGTCCTGTTCCTGTCCATTGTCCTGTTCCTGTCCATTGTCCTGTTCCTGTCCATTGGCGTCGTCCTGTGCTGCAAAGAGGGAGAGGGGGAGGGAGAGGGAGGGAAGGAGAGGGAAGGAGGAAGAGGGAACTGCTCCTGGGGGAGCTGAGATGGGCTGAGCTCTGCACCCCTTATATACCCCTGGGGCAGGGCGGGGTCTGGGATGTCACAAAGGCCTCTGGGCACACCCATGTCCCACCTCACAAAGGGCCCTGGAAGGTGCCCCCATGTCACAAAGGGCCACCCCCGGCCCCCCATGGACAGCGGGACCGCCTGGACCCGGCCCGGGGCAGCCCCGGCACTTGTGGCCTTGCAGCCCCTCCTTCAGTCCCTGCTGTGCCCTGAACCTTCCACTTCGTGGAGGTCAAGTGGTGATAAAAAAAGAGTTGTGTTATTGTTTTGAAGGTCAATACCTAGAATTGGGAAACTCTCCTCCCCGCTGGTGGTGTTCACTTTTTGCTGCCAAACAAATGGTATAGTTTCCTCTTTTTTAAATTCTTAACAAAGTGAATATCTCCAAACAATTTCCATTTAAGCAGAAGTCCTAAAAAAGTGTCCCCCTGGGTGAGGAATTGGTCAGTTCCAGCCTCAGTCACCACAGGGGCCCTGCCAGGTTTGGGCTGGGCAGTGTTGGACTCACAGGAGATTGTGGTTGTGCCAGGGAAATGAGGCAAGAATAAATCCAGGGTTTTCTACAGTTTCCCTGTGTGCTGTCCCATTCCTGAGAGGTGCTGGCCAAGAGGGAGATGGGGTCAGGAAATCTGGAGAGGAGTCTCTGTTCCCTCAGGCCCCGATCTTGGCTCGGTGTGAGCAGGGACAGGAGCCAGGGAAGGGCTGGAGCTGGGACAGGGCAGGCTCAGGGTGGATCTCAGGACAAGGTTCTTCCCCCAGAGGGTGGTGGGCACTGCCCAGGCTCCCCAGGGCAGTGGGCACGGCCCCAAGGCT
>NW_021937995.1:0-15250 GCF_001715985.3 Manacus vitellinus
TACACCCACCATGATGAACTGATCTCAGCTGTCCTAACTAGGACATCCCCTCATCCAGATCAGCAAGAAGGATGTTAAACAGGAGCAGCCCCAGCCCTGAGCCCTTGGGAACCCCACTAGTGACCGGCCCCAGCTGGATTTAGTTCCATCCCCCACCACTCTCTGAGCCATCAGCCACTTTGTCACCCAGCAAACAGTTCCCTGGGCAAGCCATGAGCAGCCAGTTTGTGCAGGAGGTGCTGGGGGAGATGGGCTCAAAGGCTTTCCTGAAGTCAGAACAGACACATCCCCAGCCTTTCCCTCAGCTTCTGAGGGGGTCATTTTGTCAGAGGAGGAGACCAGGTTGGTCAGGCAGGACCTGCCTTTCCCAACCCCACACTGGCTGGGCCTGATCCCCTGGATGTCCTGCCCGTGCCGTGGGATGGTGCACTCGGGTGCATCCCTTCTGGGCCCAGGGCCTTGTGGGGGTGTCACTGGCAGGGCAGGTCACTGAGCATTTCCTGCTGGATTACAGGGGCTTCACTCAGCTCCCCATCACCAGCTTCCAGCCCTGGGCTCTGGGGATCCTGAGGACAAGTGGTTTTAGAAGTACAGACTGAGGCAAAGGAGGCAATAAGTCCCTCAGTCTTTTCCTCCTCCCCTGACACTGGGCTGCCCTCTCCACCCAACAAGGGATGGAGACTCTCCTGAGCCCTCCTTTTGCTGCCCATGGATTCAGAGACACATTTTTTTGCTGTCTTTAAGTGCAATGGCCAAATTCTGTTCTGGTTTGCCCTTTTCCCTTTGAATTTTCTCCCTACATAACATCACCACATCCTCGTAGTCCCCCCAAGTTTCCTGCCCCTCCTTCCAGGGGTGATAAACTCTCTTTTTTCCTTGAGTTCCAGCCTAAGTTCTCTGTTTAATCAAGTTGTGCTTTTTGCCTCCTGGCTTGTCTTAGGGCACATGGGCACAGTTCCTGGAGCTTTGAGATTTCCTTCTTAAAGCACCTCCAGCCTTCCTGGACTCCTTTGCCCTTCAGGATTGACTCCCAAGGGACTCCAGCAATCATTCTCCCAAACAGGCCAAAGTCTGCCTGCCGTCAGTCCAAGGTGTCAGTTCTGCTGCCCCCTCCTTCCTCCACCCAGAAAGGAAAACTCCAGCATTTTGGGGTCTCTGTGCCCGACGGCTCCGACCACCACCTCCCCCACCAGTCCCGGAATCATGGAATGGTTTGGCTTGGAAGGGACCTTAAAGAGCATCTCAGTCCGGCTGTGAAGCCGGGGGTGCAGCCAGGGGTGCCCAGGGCTGTGGGGCAGAGCAGGGTCCTGCAGCCCAGGGCGCTGTGCTGGGCAGGGACTCTGCTGCCTGCCAGGGGCAGCTCTCAGCCGGCCCGGGAGCTGCTGCCAGGGCTGGGGGAGAAGGGCTGTGGGCAAGGAGAAATCCCTTGGAGGTGAGGGCAGCATCCTTTGGATGCCGTGCTCTTGCAGGGTCAGACCTGCTCACAGCTCCAGATCCCCACAAGGTATTTTACAGGGAGGATTTGACCAAGCACACAAAGTCAGGGGCTTTGGGGAGGCACTGGGACATAGAAATTGTTCTCTCAGTTTAGGAAGAAGCACTTAAATGCAAAGCCTTTTCCTCTCAGACATGAAGAATTCAAGGACTCTCAGAAATCAGACAGGATTCTGGGCAGTGTTGAGCTGTGGGGTGAAGTCACAGCCCCACGAAGCCCCTGAAGCTTGAGGGCTTTGAAGGATTACAGAGTGTTAGACCGTTTTCCATGAGAACAGTAAGGCTAACTAGATAGTTCCCATGGTCACAGCCTTGAGATATAAAGAGTACAAGGTCAAAGCAGTCTGGCTGAAGGCAGCTGCTGGATGCCTAAGTGTTTCTGCAAGAATATGTTTATATTCTGTGTGTGAAAGTAGAAGCGAGCGAGCTCAGTAAAGGCTGTGCTCTGTGGATCCCCTGGGAGCAGGGACAGCACAAAGCCTTTCCCACGTGCCTCCCTCACTTGGCTGTGGTCTCCCTGTTTGTCAGCACTGCCATATTTTCCAACTTGAAGCCCCCTCCATCTCCTCCCCATCCCTGGATCTGGCCCTGTCAGTTCTGTACTCAGTGGTTCCTCCAGCACTGAACCCCCTCATCTACAGCCTGAGGAACCAGGAGCTCAAGGATGCTCTGAGAAAAATGATGACTGGATGCTTTCCAGGAGCAATCAAGTGCCTGTTTTCTGGGCTGTAGCATTCATAATGGGTCTCACTAATGGTCCAGCCTTTCTGCTCAGGTTTTTTGTGTCACCATGACACTCCTGCTCTCTGCTTTCCAGGTTTCATTTTCAGATCCAATCTTCCCCTCCTGTTCCCAGGGACATCCTGGGAGTGCTTCAGAGCTGCCATCCTGGGGCAGCTCCTGCCCAGCGTGGGCAGGCACAAGGTCTCTCCACCTGCTCCTCTCACCTCCCCAGTGCCACTGTTTTCTGCAGCCTCCTCATCCTTGCCCAGCACAGCCCTCCTGGCACAGTTGGACACAGCCCTTGTTCTACCCCCTCCTCAGGCACCTGCCCAACCCCCTCAGCTCCAGCCTGATGGCCACAAACCTTCAGGGCAGGGAGGCACCGGGCAAAATGCTGAGGAAACCTTTCAGCTGCACTCAAATCCAATTGGAGGGGTTGGCCTCGAGGAAGAAATCAATTCTCATTTTCCAGAACCAGCAGGATAACCTGTGTTGTGTCCTGGGCACTCCTCTGCAAGTGTGGGCTATGGAAAAGGTTTTGGTGTCCGGGCTATTGAGAAGGCTGGGCAGTGTCACTGGGAGACCTCTCCCAAACCCTTGGAAAGGCCAGAGCCATCCCAGAGCTTCCCGGGGCCTTGGCAAAGGCAGACATGGAAGCAGTCTGCAAACAGGGCAGCAAGGAGGGTTGGCAGAGTTCCACACTGCTCAGGCTCAGCAGGGAAGGGGAGAGGGCAAGTCCTCCTGCAGCCATTGCCAGGCATGGGAAGGACAAGGCAGGGATTGCAGAACCCCTGTGGGAGGGAATAGAAGGGGATGTTGTGTGCCCAGACTTCAGCAAGGCCTTTGACATGGTCTGCTGTGGTCTCTTAGAGCCAGACTGGACTGCAGAAGTGGAAGATGTGGTGGGTGGGAAGTTGGCTGAATGAAGAGTGTCCAAAAAAATCCATGGTACAAAGTCCTCTTGGCAGCAACTTCCTGATGAAATCCCTCAGTGACCAGCCCTTGAACACCACTGTAGAACATCTTTATTCTCTTTCTGTACAATGGGACCAAATGTATTTTCAAGTCCTTTGTGGATGATGCCAAATTTCAGGGAGCCCTTGAGCAACCTGTCCTGGTTTAAAGACACATATTGGGCAGGGAAATCCAATCAAATAAACTCACTCCCCTTTTATTCCCCCCAATACAGGGAGACAAAAATACCAGGAGGTATAAGTGAAAAAATAACAATTTACTGACAAGAAATATGGCAGCAAAACCAACAATACCAACAGAACAGTTCAAAGCAAGAGCCGAGAGAGAAATTGCCTCCTCTCTCCCCCCTGCCCCAACTCCCTTTTGTAAAGACAAAACCAGGGATCAGCAGGTGCCTCCCTTCCCCCTCTTCCCCCTGAGTGAACAAAGAACAAAAAACAAAACCAGGGGAAAGAGGGGGCAAAGCAAAAGGTGGGAAACTCTCTGGCCTGAGATGAGTTGTGCTGCCCAAGAACACGCTGACTCCAGAGGTGTCCCAGCGGGGCAGAGCCGGCGACTCCGGTCCGTGGGGCAGGGGGGAGGCAGCGGCTCTGCTTGATCCCATGGAGTTCTGGGGAGGCACAGGGGGGGCCAGGAGACTCTTCAGTGTCACTGTGGCCCCTTGGTTCCAAGAGGTTCCACAGTGTGGCAATGGTCCCTTCACTCTACAAGGTTACGTCCTCTCACAGGGTCCCCTTGGCTCCAGGAGGCCCCTCAGTGTCACCAAGCCCCCTTGATTTAATGAGCCTGCACTGTGTCCAAATGGCCCCGTGGGACCACAAGGTTTCACAGTGTGCGGGTTTCCACGAGGTTCTGCAGTGTCCAAGGGTCCCTTTGGCTCCATAATGCCTGGTCACAATGGCCTCTGGATTCCATGGGATTCCTCAGGGTCACAATGGCCTCTGGATTCCATGGGATTCCTCAGTGTCACCATGGCCTCTGGATTCCATGGGATTCCTCAGGGTCACAGTGGCCTCTGGATTCCATGGGATTCCTCAGTGTCACCATGGCCTCTGGATCCCATGGGATTCCTCAGGGTCACAATGGCCTCTGGATTCCATGGGATTCCTCAGTGTCACCATGGCCTCTGGATTCCATGGGATTCCTCAGTGTCACAATGGCCTCTGGATTCCATGGGATTCCTCAGTGTCACAACGGCCTCTGGATTCCATGGGATTCCTCAGGGTCACAATGGCCTCTGGATTCCATGGGATTCCTCAGGGTCACAATGGCCCCTTCGTCCCACAAGATTCCACAGAGTCCTGGTGCTCCTTTGCATCCCTAAGGCCCTGTAGTGTCACAATGGCACCTCGATTCCATGAGATTCCAATTTGTCCATGGGTTCCTTTGGCTCCAGAGGGCCCTGTAGTGCCAAAATGGCCCCTGCATTCCATGAGTTTCCACAGTGTCCTCTGGTGCATAGGGCCTTCAGTGGCACAATGCCTCCTTGATTTGCACAGTGTCCCAGGGTTCCTTTGTTTCCATGGGGCCCTGCAGGGCCACAATGGCCCCTTGATTCCATGTGTGTCATCACAAAGCTGATCCCACCCAGATGAAAGTTTGGGGGAGATTGGGAGGAACTGGGACAAAAAGGATTGGATATTTCGGGAAGGAAAGAGGGGCTTGGCCAACAGATAGGAAGAATTTTGATGAGGTAAAAACAGGTTTAGGTAATTCTGAGGGTGCTGAAAAACTGACTGTGAAAACAGTCCTGATGGACTTTTACTCTCTTTGTAACCTCAAGCCACACCACTACCCAAAGTGCTGCCCTTCCCATTGAAAGGAATCCACTGCTCTAATCCCAACCTCAACTGGACCTTGAAGGCAAACCCAAAAGCCAGAACTCCAAATTCTTATTTGTCCTCTAATGCCCACCCTAATCCCAAACCTGTATTACCAGTATAAAAAGCCAAGCTTTAATCCTAACCCAGCCCAAAAAGCTCTTCCCCTAATCATGAACCAGACACCACCAGGAGAACAACAAAGCTCCCAAAGTTGTGCCTCATCCCCAGCCTGAGCTCTAAACCCCAAGCCCTGACCATTCAGCACCCCCACAGCCCTTGGGAGCAGGGCAAGGACCTGCAGGGCCCAGAGCAGGCCCAGGGGGTTGGCAGAGGAATGGGAGGTGACCTGGATCTGCTCAGCTCTGCAGTGACCCCCAGGAGAAGGGCCTGGGCTCTGGCAGGGATGTCCTGTGGCACAGGGGCTCAGGATCCAAGTTAAGAAGGCCAAGTGCACATGGCAACAGCCAGAGCTGGTGCAGAGACATCAGGGAGGGTCTAGAAATGCTGCTGGGAGGGGGTGGGAAAGCAGGAGGGGTGTGTGCAGCCTGCAAGGCCAGAGCAGCAGCAGGGCCAGGGCAGGACAGCCTGCAGGAGAGATGGCCAAGGGCTCTGGCAGGGCTGCAAGGCCCAAAGGCACCCAGGCCTTTGTCCCCTTGCCTCTGGCAGCTGCCTCTGCCACTCAGGCCACCACAAGACACTTTCCTGGCAGGTTCTGCACTTGGTTTCTGCCTCGCCCCTCCCTCAGGAGCCTGGCAGGGGTTGCCCAGTTTTGGGCCTTTGTTGTTCCTCCCCCTCCCATCCCAGTGCCCCCCAAACAGCCCTGAGCCAGCCGGGAGGGACAGGATCTGCTGGGCCAGGGCCTGGGGCTCAGCCCTTGGCCTTTGTGCTCCACAAAACCAAGGCAGGCTTTGCTCAGCATTGCAGGGGCCTGCCCAGAGCCTTTGTCTGCCTGCACTCCTGGCCTCCAAGGAGCTGCTCCAAGGAGTCCCTGGGGAGGCTTTGGCAGTGCCTGCCCTCAGTGGGGCCCAGCAATGCTTCAAGGCACTTGCAGTTTGGCTTCTGACTTCTTCAGCAGCTGCTTCAGTCTTCTCTCAGCACTTGAGGAGAATGCATGCAGCTCCAAACACATTGTGGGACTCATTAAAACACAGAAAAACAAATTCTTTCCCTTCCTTTAATTGTCTTCAAGTCTTCAAGACATCAACAACTAATTGGAGTTGTTTTGTTCTTTAGCTAAGGAGGAAGATTTTAAAGTGGATGTCACGAAAAATATATATTTTTTGATGAAAGGGAATGATTTCCACAGAGCCTTGGGATGCCAGAGGGTCAGGGCCCAAAGGATTTGGATCCAAAGATAAGGGGGCAAAAGACATTAGTAGCATTTAATTATTGATCAGTTAACAATTATCAAGTGATTCAATAGCATTTGCTAATATTTTAGCAGTGACTGAATTAGAGATTCCCAAGAACAACATTCACCCCACAGTCAATTCACACCCACAGCCAGGCAGAGCTGTGTGGACACATCAATAGCTGGGTGTGGAAAGGTGCCTCTCCCAAATTCTCCTTGTTGTCAGGGAAACACTGCCACCAATCCCTTTGTGCTTCCCACCAGACAAGGGTCCCAGCTGGAGGAGGGTTTGGTGAGGGGGATCAGAATTGTCCTGGGCATCAGCGCCGCTCTTTGGAGTGTTGCAAACTGGAGGGTTCCCGAGCTGGGAGAGGCTGCCAGAGGTGTCCCACTGAGAGGGAGGTGCTGGGGAGCTGCCAGGGCCTCCCTCAGCCCCGCTGGGTGTGGGCTCACAAGGGGACTGGCTTTAGTCATCTGGTCCAGTCCAGGGGCTCTTCATTGCTCAGCTGGTTTGGTCAAGGCTTGTCAGGAGCTCCTGAGATCACTGACCAGGCCTGAGGACAATGGGGGGAGGATGCACCACCACAGGGGCTTCTAAGAAAGATGGGCACAAACTTTGTGTAGGGACATTTCTGAGCACTCTCCAAGGGTTTTGCAGATGAAAACATTGTGCTCCTAGTCTGAGATAGTCCCAGGGATTCATTTTACCAAGGCCTGGAGTGGCAGAACATGGGGCAATGGATTTCAACTGACCTAGGGGAGCTTTATACTGGATAAAATGAAGAAATATTTACCAGTGGGGCTGGCAAGAACTGCAACAGGTTCCAAGAGAAGTGGATGTGCTCTGAGCCTCATGATGGGCAGCCAGAAAGGGGATTTGGGGACTGGGCAAGACTTGTCCTGGGATGTCTCTGAAGGAACTAAAGCAAGGGGAGGATCCCAGTGGTCACTGGAGGAATAAGCATGAGAAAACAGAGAGCAAAGAGGCTGAAAAAGCTGGTCCTGGTAAACAGGAGGCTGGTCAAGACACGTCCTTGGCTGTGCCCTGCAAGTGATCCCCACAGCCTGTCCCGTTTTCTTACGAACTCCATGGCCAGGAAGTTTCTGTGGGGAGGGACCTCTCTGCTCCTGGCACAGATTGTGGCCCAAGTTCCAGCCCCTGCAGCGGGAGCCACAACTAGTCAGGTCTTGTGTTCTTTGGGGGCCAGACTCTGCCCAGACTGGGGGGTGTGTGTGTTGGAAGCACAAAAGAGTGAAGGAAATGCAAAGCTAAACACACAGTGTAGCCTGACTTTGTCCCTAAGTGGGGGATGAGAATTGGACCCAACATGTGCAGGGACAGAGGGAGGGGTTTGTCCCCCTGGCCCTGCCCAGAAGGGACACCTTTCAGGAAGGGTTGTGGCCTTGGCTGTGCTGAGGGTTGCCCCGGGCAATGCAGCTTGGGATTGCAGTGGCACTGTCAGGGCTCTGCAGAGCTCCTGGCAGTTCCTGCATTTGTCCCCAGCAATGCCAGAGAACTGCAGGGGTTGCAGTCAAGCCATTGTGCTCTTTGGGACCCCGACTGGCTCTGCTGAATGGGGCAGACCTGGAGTTCCCAGACTGTTCCTGCATCCAGGGTCGGGCCTGCAGTGACGTTTGTGCAGCATTCAATTGGCGCAGTGGCAGGATGGCCATGGATCCATTCCTGCACAAACACAATGGTGCTCCGTCCCAGGCAGGGGTAGAATGGGCCCAAGAATTTTGGAAGGATAAGAAGCAGGGAGTTTTGGCCCTGTGGAACCCCATGGAACCAAAGGAACCCTGGGACATGGCAGAACCTCCTGGAATCAAGGGGACATTGTGACCCTGCAGCACCTCACGGAACCAAAGGGAGTCTGGGACGTGGCAGGGCCTGATGGAAATGAAGGAACCTCCTGGGAACAAAGGGACCCTGGGCACTGCCAAAAGTCAGGGAGACAAGGGAACCCCAGGACACTGGGGAATCTCCTGGAATCCAGGGGCCATTGGAATCCACTGGGGCCTCCTGGAACCAAAGGGAACATGGGACACTGTGGAACCTCATGGAATCAAAAGGACCCCGGGACTCTGTGGAACGTCAGGGAATCAAGGGGCCAGTGTGAGATCCCAGAACCTTTTGGAACCAAAGGGAACCAATGGGACTTTGTGGAATCTCATGGAATCAAGGGGCCATTGTGACACTGGGGAAAATGATGGGATCAGTGGGCCACTGTGGGCACTGCAGTGCACTACAGGGCCTTCTGGAGCCAAAGAACACTGGGAAACAGTGCAGCCTCATGGAATCAGGGAGCCATTGTCCCACTGCAGAGCTTCAAGGAATAAGGGATCCAATCTTTGCCTCAGATTTTGTCAACAATTAAATTTAAGGAATTACAGAAGTGGGATTGAACCACTTTTGTCCCACAGGTTTTAATGATTGGCCAAATGAGAATATTGATATAAATTGAATCATTTATTCTTACAAAAGATCAGACAAAAGACCTTAATCAGAATTATTTACTAGACAGTATAAAGGCTAAAACTACTAGTAGTGCAGTATAAGATAGGATAGTGTCCTATATTGAAGCAATTATTGAAACAATTCTATTAAAGCTACCGGGGGCGGCGCCTGCGGCCGGGGGGGCCCTCCCGTGCCTCGTGGCTGGTCCCTCGGGCTGCCTGGAGCCTTTCCCGCGTGTAGCAGGCGGCCCTTGTATAACAAGGAATGAATGATGCTCCTCGTGCGGTGGTGAGACAAAGAGAAGTTTATTCAAAATTCCCCCTTAAATCCCTGCGTACCATGTGACTTCTTCAGCCAATAGAGTTATATGTGACTGCGCATGTCCCCTCGGGCCCATCGCCCTGGCACACCCCCTGTGCATCCAGACACGCCTCCCACATATCCCCTCTCTCTAATATCTTAAAGAAGTCACAAAAAACAGTGCAAGAAACAGTGCAAACAACCAGAACATTGTAAACTACCAAGCTTCGCAGCGACCCAGCGCATTGCTTCGCTTAGCTTCTTAACTCTAACATAAACCTTTTAAAACCTTATATTCCTATAGGGTAGTGCAACTTGGATAATTATTTTATTAACTTGGGGCCTTCAGCCCAACTGTGTGTAAACTATAACCTTTATTAATCTGAGGGTTTTTTAATAACTGGGGATTTCAAACTTTATTCAAGAAACAGGGTAAGCATATCAAAACTCAATTCTTCCAAGGTGACCTTGTGGTGTAGGTAATGTGGTCTTGTGAGGTATTCTGTGTTTTTATGTTTTCCAGTCACACAACTCTCTTATTCATTCACTCATCTCACACACGACGGCCGTCATCATTCACGCATACACATACACACACCAATATTTGCAGTTTGCTTGTCACCACATTGGTCATTAATATAAACTGAAACATAACATAACTGTTTTTAAACTCCTGAGTTATCTGGTTCCTGCAGCTGTGATTGTGTATCCAAATAGGGCTTTACACACCTGGAGGGAATCCACTTCAGTTCTTTTCCTGTTGCCACACAAGCGTAACCTCTCCCCCAAGTCAGAAGATCTAAAGGTCCTGTCCATTGTCCCGAGATCAAATCTTTTACCATGACTAATGGCCTGGGAGAGGTGAGAACCTGAGATTTGTGCTGCTTCTCATATCTGCTTCTTTCAGCACTGTCACAATTTAAAAAATTGATCACATATGTGGCTTTCCACAAACGTTCTTGCGGACTGTATAGCTTCTCCCCCCCTCTTTGTTTTATTAGCATCTCTTTCAGTGTGCGGTGTGCCCTTTCTACAATTGCTTGTCCCGTAGGTGAGTGTGGGATCCCTGTGATATGTGAAATTCCCCATTCTGATAGGAAATTCCTTACCTTTTCAGAGACGTATGCTGGTCCGTTATCGGTCTTAATCTGTTGTGGAGTGCCAAGGGTAGCAAAACAGCTTAGCCAGTGTCTTATTACATCCTTGGCTTTCTCACCTGTGTGTGCTGTAGCAGTGATGTACTGTGAAGGTGTGTCTACAGTTACATGTACATATTTCAAGGGGCCAAATTCTGGGATGTGTGTAACATCTGTTTGCCATATCTGATTGGATATTAACCCTCTGGGGTTAACACCTTCCTGAGATGGCATGGGGGTAATTTTTTGACAGTCTGGACAAGTCAATATGATATCTCGGGCCTGATTGATAGTAATTTTGAATTGTCTCTTTAGAGAGCGTGCATTCTGGTGGAAAAATGAATGGGACAATTTTGCTTGCTCAAGGGTCCTAGGTACTGTGTTGAACATTGCTGCTTTGTCAGCTTCCCGGTTCCCTTCAGCTATTGGCCCTGGCATGTCAGTGTGAGACCTGATGTGCATTATATGAAAATCAAACCTTCTGTGATTGACAAGGAACCAAATACAACGCATTTCAAACAACAAATGAGGGTTAGAAACATCCCGAAGAAATGAACATTCTAGACGTGAAACTAGCCCTGCAGCATAACAAGAATCAGTGACAATATTAACAGGTTGTTCAGAAAACTTTTCCAAGGCAATACGAATGGCAGCCAGTTCCAGAACCTGCACAGAGCATTGGTTCATGGTCTGTACTTTTTGTTCCCATTGTCCGGTATCAGGATTTATCCAAGTCACTGCAGCTTTCTGTGATCACCCAGATGCATCTGTAAAAACTGCGAGGCCTTTTACTGGCTCACTTCTGCATCTAGTCGTGGTTCTTAAAGGTAAATTACCGATTTCTGCCCAAAGTTTGTGCTTAGGGAGATTAACTGAAATGTTACCATCAAAACCTGCTAAGGTAGCTTGGAACTCGGTGTCCTCAGCCAGCATCCAAGCTAAATTGTCCTTCGTGGCTGGAATGTAGATGACCGCTGGATCCCTTCCATCTAGTTCCTGTAATCGAACTCTGCCTTTAATAACAAGCTTAGCAAACATTTCATTAATTGTCCATGCAGTTTTAGGTGGGCTGTGGGGCAGAAATAGCCATTCTAGAACCAGCAGTGGGTCCTTTTCGTCTGGTCCCACTGGAATAAGACTGCAAATGGCTGGTACCTGCTAGGAATTAAGGCCAGGCAGATTTGCAGTTCAGGATCTCTCCTTCTGCTCTGCCTAGATTCGATCGCCTTGGCACAGATGTCTAACGCCTGTTTGGCCTCTGCTGTCAGAGCCCTATTAGACGTCAGATCAGAGTCCCCCTTTAGTAACACAAAGAGAGGGTGTAGCTCCTCTGTGGTTAAGCCTAGAACAGGCCTTAACCAATTAATAGCTCCCAGGAGTTTTTGCAACTCATGTAAGGTTAAAGTGTCTTTTACCTCGAGCTGCAGCGGCTGTGGGGAAATCTGTTGTTGCGTGATTCTTCATCCAAGATAGCTCCAGGGCTGCGATCGCTGGATTTTCTCTTCTGCAACCTGTAAGCCTGCTTCTTGGACAGTATCAGTTAAAGCAGTAACAACAATTTGCAGTTCATTTTCTGTGGCCATGCTTATTAAAATATCATCCATGTATTGGTAGATTATTGCAGAGGGAAAACGTTTTCTGACGGGTTGAATAGCATTTGCAACTACTGTTTGGCATATGGTTGGACTGTTCTTCATCCCCTGAGGGAGAACAACCCAGTGATACCTTTGCATAGGCTGTGAGTTGTTTAATGTTTCTATTCCAGGAATAGAAAATGCAAACCTTGGGGCATCCTCGGGGTGCAGGAATATGGTGAAAAAGCAATCCTTTAAATCAATTATTGTCAGAGGCCAAATGGCTGGGAGCATAGCAGGTGAGGGTAATCCTGGTTGCAATGCCCCCATAGACTCAATGACTGCGTTTACTGCTCTGAGATCCTGAATCATCCTCCATTTGCCAGTTTTTTTGGGAATGCAAAATACAGGAGTGTTCCAGGGACTATTTGTTGGCACAATGTGTCCTGCTTCCAATTGTTCCTCTACAAGCATCTTTAAATGTTCAAGCCTTTCTTTTTTCATGGGCCATTGGTCTACCCAGACTGGTTGGTCACTTTTCCAGACCAGCTTAATCGGTGCTTGGGACAGCTGACCAATGGCCCCTATTGAAAAACCTGGCTGCTTGCAGGAGGAATTTGCATTACTGTGCCAAACTGGGAAAGTATATCACGTCCCCACAGAGAGCAAGGGATCGGGGCTATGAATGGAGCTACCTTTGCTACTTGCCCCTCTGGTCCCAAGACAGTGAGTACTTGAGCACTCTGTCTGGGTCTTTGTGTGCCTCCCACCCCTTGAATGGTTGCAGCTGGGCAAACAGTAGGCCAGTCAAGTGGCCATTCGGAGTCCTTTATGATGGAAACATCGGCTCCCGAATCCAAAAGGCCTGTAAATCGGTGCCCATTAACCTGGCACGTCATGAGCGGCTGTGCTGCTGTGATGGCTGCTGCCCAGTAAACTTGTGGTTGTCCCGTGCTGCCAAAGGCCCCTGAACCCCGCTCCCTCCCCCCCTCCCCTGCAGGCGACGTACTGTAGAAGGGGATTAACTGAGCAAGCTTCTGTCCTTTCGGGATGAAGCAGGGGGGTGAAGGGGTCCATGCCATTATCAGAATCTCGCTATGAGAATCCGAGTCTATTACACCTGGCAGCACAAACAAACCCATTCTGGTGGTAGAGGACCTTCCAATCAGCAGTGCATGTACCCCTGGATTAAGGGGACCCCGATGTCCAGTCGGGATTAGCACCACCTCAGTGGAAGTTATGAGGACTGTGTCCCTGTTGGATAAGTCCAGCCCAGCGCTGGCTGATGTGACGGGGCACAGATCGCTGGCTGGGGTGCAGGGGCACAGAGCGCTGGCTGAGCTGGGGGGGCACAAATCGCCAGCCTGTTCCCCTGTGTCGCATGTGATTGCTGCACCGGGGCGTGCGACAGCGCCCCTCGCCTCCAGTTTTTTGGCATCCTCCTTGCTTTGGGTTGCTTTCGAGGTGCCAATGCTAGAGGTTTCTGAGGGCAGTCCCTTCGGAAATGGTCAGGGGCCCCACAAATGAAACAACCATCTTTGGGTCTGGCCCCCTGCTGTGTCCTTAACTGAGTACTCAGTGCTACTGCTAGCAAATCTGATTGATGTGTTAAAGAACCCACCTCTTGGCAGGCACGAACTAATTCTGAGATACTGCAAGTTTCCCTCTTAGGAAGGGTTTGCAGAACTTTTTTACAATCCACATTAGCATTTTCGAAAGCCAGTCTTCTACTAAGGATTTCCCTGGCTTCCTCATTTTCAATCTGCCTATCCAGAGCAGATTGCAGCCAATCTAGGAATTTTGTGTAAGGTTCTGTTGGGCCCTGTATTATTTTGGTAAATGACAAGTTTGCATCTCTGTCTGATGTAGGTAATTTTCTTATTGCCCGCATGGCATGTTTTGCTATTACCTCGTATACCTCTCTATTGTAACCGGTTTGAGCATCTATGGAACGATAGTTCCCATCCCCTGTGAGTTGGTGTGCTGATACCCCTGCTTGCGGGTCATTAGCGTAAGCAGAACAGATTTCTCTAAAATCGTTCAGCCATACATTGTATTGTGTGTTAGAAAGGCTTATTTGTAACAAGGTTCTCCAGTCATGAGGCATGAAGATGTATGTGGAACTTAGTGACTCTAAAAATGCAAGCGTGTTAGGGGATGATACACCAGTTTCTCTCATTAACTGTCTTAGTTCTTTGGTTAGTTCATGTGGTAATGGTTGGAACCTGCGGCTTTGACGTGGACCGATAACTACTGGACATGCTTGTATAACTTGTAAGTCCCCAGTACGCAATGTCTCTTCTCTGCATAAAGCCCACTTATCAATTGTACCTTCTCGGTATGTTGCTTCATCCCTTGCCGGCGGAGCTATCCCGAAATCCCCCTCCTCCTCCCCCCATTCCTCCCATTCCCCCCCCCTGCAGCTCCGGCGAAAGCGGCTGTCTGTGGGTGGGTGGTGGTGGTGGTTGGGGAGTACGGCGCGGGGGCGGGGAAGGACGGGTCGGTGTCCGAACCGCGTGGCAGGCGAGATGGTGGTGCCCGCTCCTGGGCGCGTACTCGGCGTTCATGCGCGGGATGGGTTGGCGAGTAAGCTGGGCTAGCCCCCCCACTCCCGTCACGGGACCCCCTGCTGCTGTCCCACTGACTGGAACCTCGCATCTGGGGCCCCGCTCCCTCCCGCCGGTCCGTGTCCCTTGGGCTCCCGGTTCCCTTCCCCGGAGTTGAATTGTGAACGGCTCCACCCCCTCCCCCCGCGGAGCTTTGTGAGTTCAAACTGCGGCGCGTAAAAGTGGGGCTGCTGCTTGCAGCCTGAGTGGGGGTGTATGTGTTCGTCGTTCTTTGGTGGGATCTGCTTAATGCAGTCATTATAGCTTGCCAGGCTGGGTAAGCATTGTTTGCTTGGGAATCCCCTCTCTGAGCCTTGAGTTTGATAAGATTGCCTATTTTGTCCCATATGTGAATGTTGAGGGCTTCAACCAGAGGTAGTTCTGGTACGGCTGCTTTAATGAGCTGCACCAACTCTGATAATTCAGCCCTTGTAACCTGAACATAGTAAGGATTCAGCAGAGCAGCCAGTGCTTCTGTGTCCCGTGATACTTCGGTAGGGAAAAAGTTTCCCATGTTACCTTTGTGTCTCGGCGCTGCTGGGGTGCGCTGCTGAAGAGGGTCTGTCGGTTTGTTGATTTGTGTTGGCTCACTGTCGGTTGGGCTGTGGCGCCCCGTCGGCGGCGGCTGATGTCCCGGTGCAGGCGGCAAGCGGCAAGCGGCGGCGGCAGGCACGGGCAGCTGTAGCGACGGACGCGGGGGCTGGCTGTAGAGGCGGCGGCTTGGGGCTGCGGCGATCGGCGTGTGCGGGCTGCAAAGCGGCGAACGAAGCGGCGGCGCTGGCGGCGGCGTCTCAGTCACGTGGCGGCGGC
>NW_021937996.1:0-1630 GCF_001715985.3 Manacus vitellinus
GTCCGTCTGTCCCTGCGTCCCCGTGTCCGGGTGTCCATGTGTCCCTGTGCCTGTGTGTCTGTCCCTGTGTCCCTGTGTCTGTGTGTCTGTCCCTGTGTCCGTCTGTCCATCTGTCCCCGTGTCCGTGTGTCCGTCTGTCCCTGCGTCCCTGTGTCCGGGTGTCCCTGTGTCCCTGTGTCCCCGTGTGTCCCTGTGTCCCCGTGTGTCTCCATGTCCCCCCGTGTCCGTGTGTCCCCGTGTCCGTGTGTCCCCGTGTTCGTGTGTCCCCGTGTCCGTGTGTCCCGGGTGATTCGTGTGTCCCATGTTCGTGTGTCCGTGGTTTCGTGTGCCCCGTGTCGTCGTGTTCCGTGTCCGTGTGTCCCCATGTAACATGGGTCGTGTGTGTTTCCATGTCCCCGTGTCGTGTGTCCCCCGTGTCCGTGTTCTCCATGTCCCCCCCGTGTCCGTGTGTCCCCCTGTGTCCGTGTGTCCCCCCCGTGTCCGTGTGTCCCCGTGTCCGTGTGTCCCCGTGTCTGTATCCCCCCGTGTCTGTGTGTCCCAGATCCTGGAGGCCACAGTGGACAACGCTCGGACGCTGCTGCAGATCGACAACGCGCGGCTGGCAGCCGATGACTTCCGGGTCAAGTGAGGGACACTGGGGATACTGGGAATACTGGGAACACTGGGGATAACAAGGCTGGCAGCCGATGACTTCAGGGTCAAGTGAGGGACACTGGGGACACTGGGGATAGTGGGGATACTGGGAATACTGGGAATAACGGGAACACTGGGGGCACTGGGAATAACGGGAACACTGGGAACACTGGGGATACTGGGAACACTGGGGATACTGGGAACACTGGGGACACTGGGGATAACAAGGCTGGCAGCTGATGACTTCAGGGTCAGGTGAGGGATACTGGGAACACTGGGAATACTGGGAATAACGGGAACACTGGGGATACTGGGAATAACGGGAACACTGGGAATACTGGGGATACTGGGAACACTGGGGATAACAAGGCTGGCAGCCAATGACTTCAGGGTCAGGTGAGGGATACTGGGAACACTGGGGATACTGGGAATAACGGGAACACTGGGGATACTGGGAACACTGGGGATACTGGGAATACTGGGAATAACGGGAACACTGGGGATAACAAGGCTGGTGGTCGACGACTTCCGGGTCAAGTGAGGGATACTGGGAACACTGGGGATCCTGGGAATACTGGGAATACTGGGAACACTGGGGATAACAAGGCTGGCAGCTGATGACTTCAGGGTCAGGTGAGGGATACTGGGAATACTGGGAATAATGGGAATAACAGGAATACTGGAAATACTGGGAATGCGGATGAAAATGGGTCTGAGGACAAGGATGAAGATGGATGAGGGATGGAAATGAAGATGAGGATAGGGAATGAAAAAGGGATGGGAATGGAAATGAGGATGGAAATGAGGATGGAAATGGGACTGAGGATGGATCAGGGATGGAAATGAGGGTGAGGATGGGGAGGGATAAAGGGATGGGAATGGAAATGAGGATGGAAATGAGGAAGAGGGATGGAACTGGGGCTGAGGACGAGGGCAGGGCTGTGAACGGGCGCTGAGCTGGGTCTGAGCCATGTCCAATCCCACTCCCAATCCCAAT
>NW_021937997.1:0-43308 GCF_001715985.3 Manacus vitellinus
GGAATGTATGTTAGTTGCCATGGTAAACAATCATAGCAACGTGACTGTATGATGGTTTCCATGGTAACTGACCATAGCAATGCTAATGTATGATGGTTGCCATGGTAACGTACTG
The DNA here is from genome assembly GCF_001715985.3 of Manacus vitellinus. Taxonomy (NCBI): domain Eukaryota; kingdom Metazoa; phylum Chordata; class Aves; order Passeriformes; family Pipridae; genus Manacus; species Manacus vitellinus. The sequence goes on from NW_021937997.1 coordinate 116, forward strand.
TAGCAATGGGAATGTATGGTGGTTCCTATGGTAACTGACTGTGGGAATGAGAATGTATGCTGGTTGCCATAGTAACTGACCGCAGCAGTGGGAAGTATGATGGTTGCCATGGTAACCGACCGTAGCAATGGGAATGTATGCTGGTTGCCATGGTAACTGACTATAGCAATGGGACTATATGATGGTCGCCATGGTAACCTACTGTAGCAATGGGAATGTATGATGTTTCCATGGTAACTGACAGTAGGAACGGGAATGTATGATGTTGCCATGGTAACCGACTGTAGCAAGGCGACTGTTGCCATGGTAACTGACCATAGAAACTGGAATTCACATGGATGCCATGCTAACTGATCATAGCAACATGGCTGTATGATGGTTGCCATGGCAACTGATTGTAACAGTGGACCATATGATGGTTGTCATGGTAACCAACCACAGCAATGGGGATGTGTGATGGTTGCCATGGTAACCGACCATAGCAAAGGGAATGTTTGATGGTTACCATAGTAACTGACTACAGCCATGGGAATCTGTGATGGGTACCATGGTAACCGACAATAGCACTGGGAATGTATGGTGGTTGCCATGGTAACCGACTGTAACAGTTGGAATGTATGGTGGTGGCCATGGTAACTGACCGTAGCAATAGGAATGTATGATGATTGCCTTGGTAACTGACTGTAGCAATGGAAATGTATGATGGTTGCCATGGTAACCGACTGTAGGAATGGGAATGTATGATGGTTGCCATGGTAACCGACCATAGCAATTGGATTGTATGCTGGTTTCCATAGTGACTGACCGTAGCAACGCGGCTGGATGCTGGTTGCCATAGTAACTGATACTAGCAATGGGACTGTATGATGGTTGCCATGGTAACTGTCTGTGGAAATGGCAATGTATGATGTTTGCTATAGTAACTGACAGTAGGAATGGGAATGTATTATGGTTGCCATGGTAACTAACTGTAGCAACGGGAATATATACTGGTTGCCATTGGTAACTGACTGTACCTGTGGGAAGTATGATGGTTGCCATGGTAACTGACAGTAGGAATGGGAATGTATTATGGTTGCCATGGTAACTAACTGTAGAAACGGGAATATATGCTGGTTGCCATTGGTAACTGACTGTACCTGTGGGAAGTATGATGGCTGCCATGGTAACCAACTGTAGTAATGAGAATGTATGCTGTTTTCCATGGTAACTGCCCATAACAATGGAAATGTCTGATGGTTGCCATGGTAACCAACCATAGTAATGGGACTGTATGCTGGTTGCCATGGTAACTACTCATTGAAATGGAAATGGCTGATAGTTGTCATGTAACTGACTGTAACAATGGAAATGTATGCTGGTTGCCATGGTAACTGACCATAGCAATGGGAATGTATGATGGTTACCATGGTAACGACCGTGGCAATTGTAATGTATACCGGTTTCCATGGTAACTGACTGTAGCAGTGGGAAGTATGTTTGTTGCCATGGTGACTGACTGTGGTAACGGGAATGTATGATGGTTGCCATGGTAACTGACCATAGCAACGGGAATGTGTGATGGTTGCCATGGTAGCTGTGTGTAGCAGTGGGAATGTGTGATGTTTGTCATGGTAACTGACCATAGAAATGGGAATTTGTGACAGTTGCCATGGTAACCGATTGTACCAGTGTGAAGTATGGTGGTTGGCTGTAGTAACTGACTGTAGAAAAGGGAATGTATGATGGTTACCATGGTAACTGACTGTTATATATGATGGTTGCCGTGGTAACTTACAATGGCAATGAGAATGTATGCTGGTTGCCATGGTAACCAACCATACCAGTGGGAAAGTATGCTTGTTGCCACGGCAACTGACTGTAGGAATGGGAATGTCTGATGGTTGCCATGGTAACTGACCTTAGCAATGGGAATGTATGGTAGTTGCTGTGGTAACTGACCGTGGCAATGAGAATATATGCTGTTTGCCATGGTGACTGACCATAGCAGTGGGAATGTATGCTGGTTGCCATGGTAACTCACCGTAGCAATGGGAACGTATGATGGTTACCATGGTCACCAACTGTAGCAATGGGAATGTGTGATGGTTGCCATGGTCACTGAGCATAGCAATTGGAATTTATGCTGGTTGCCACAGTAAATGACTGTAGCAATGGGAATGTATTATGGTTGCCATGGTAACTGACTGTGGCAATGAGAATTTATTCTATTTGCCATGGTAACTGACCATAGCAATGGGAATGCATGCTGGTTGTCATGGCAACTGTGATTTACCTAGACTATGAGCACGATATTTTCATCTGCACAAACATTAGTGAGTGTCCAGAAATCTCTCAAGATGGGGTTTAAACGTCTCAAGCACATGAGCACTAGAGAGGGGCTAAGGAGCTCTGGCCTCAATGGTGTGGAGACTGAGGACAGCACAGGACAGCCCTGAGAGGGTTTGAAGGGAGGATTTAGAGATGGTGGATCCTTTTGTCAGAGCAGAAAAGAGCATGAGAAAGAAAGAATTAATGCCAAGTGCAGCTGGGGAGGTCCTGAGTGGACATAAGGAAAAAGGAATTTCACTCCATGGAAAACGCTGTGCTGGAACACATCACCCAGAAGGAGTCTGGATGAGCCCAAGGCTTTGTGTGTGCAGGAAGAGCCAGGGAGGACGCAGAGATGTCAGTGCAGGAAGGTGCCAACCAGGTGGGGCAGCCGGGGGGATGACGACAGCCTGCAGGGAAAGGGGCAGGGCATGGACACCTTAGGACAGCCTGGGCTGGAGAGGAGACAGGGATGGGGAGAAGCTGAAAGGCCCTGACAGAGCCACCTTCTGCAGGCCTTTGGCCATGGCTGCTGTCTGTGCCCCTGATGCCAGGAGGAGGGGAGTGGCCCTTGCAGCCCTGGGGCCTCATGGCCTCCTTGTCCCTGCTCAGCAGCCTGGCAGGTGCCACCCCATGGTCCTGCCCTTGGCATTGCACATCCCACATCCCAGTGCCCCAGCAAGAGCCCTGAGGAATGAGGCAGGGACAGGATCTGCCTTCCCAGGGGCTGGGGGTCAGGGCTTGGTCCTCTGGATTAAGGAAACACATCCAGGTTTCCTCAGCATCAGAACCACCTTTCCCTTGCTTGTCCATCCTTGTCATCACTGTCTGCAGTTTTCTGCTCTAACTGGAACCCAGGGACACGTTCTCAGTTGTGTCCCTCAGTGAGACTCATTAGCACCAGGAGAAACTTCAGTGTTTCAATCTCACTTTGACTTCTTGAGAAGTTGTTTGAACTTCCTCTCAGGGACTGAGGCTCATGTAAACAACCTCAGTGTCCCCAGAGGGTCATGAAATGCCTGGGGCTGTTGCTGTGCTGCTGAGCTGGGCCAGGCTCCTGGCACACAGGGAGCTCCTGGCAAGCAAGAAGAGCTTCAAAGAGACAGCTCTGCTGCTGAGCAGCTCCTCTGCACAGCCCAGCAGGGCTGAGGGCACTGCCAGGCCAGCTCAGGGACACCAGCAGGGCACAGACACAGCTTCAAGGGGCTCAGCACTGGCAGGATGGCTGAGAGCTCCCTGCAGGAGGAATCTTGGCAGGGTGCACACTGTGAGTCTGTGGCTGCAGGGCAGTGCAGGGGCAGCTCCTGGAGGCATCTCCTAAAGTTGGCCCAGCCCCAGCTGATGGGATGGGTGAGCAGGGGGCTGTTTTGGGGCCCTTTGGAAGAGCTGTGAAGCCAGGGGTGCAGGCAGGGGTGCCCAGGGCTGTGGGGTAGAGCAGGGTCCTGCAGCCCAGGGTGCTGTGCTGGGCAGGGACTCTGCTGCCTGCCAGGGGCAGCTCTCAGCCGGCCCGGGGAGCTGCTGCCAGGGCTGGGGCAGAAGGGCTGTGGGCAAGGAGCAACCCCTGGGAGGGCAGGGAAGGGCTCTTCACCTGTTTAGAGTAGGTTGCAGGTTGTGAGGGCTGCTCACAGCTCCAGGTCATTACAGAACATTTCTCAAAGGAGTTTTAAGAAAGCACAGCCAGTCATGGGATACCTGAAAGTGAAGGATCCTGTTCTTTCCATCTTCAAATATGTGTTTTCTGGGCAGGAAATTGGTCCTAAAAATTAATCTCACAGTTCAGGAAGAGGTACTGAAACTCCAAATCTATTTCTCTTAGAGGAGATAAGACCAAGCAGCATCAGAAATCACCACACCTCTGCCTTACATGTAGCTCTGGGTCACTTTTCCAGCCTCCTCAGGGTTGCTCTGACATTGCCATCAGAACCTGCACAGCCAGAGATTCCTCTGGGCAGCGCTGCATTGCTGGGCTGGAATAGAGGAGATTTAACAAAGCTGCCCTTTTAAACAGTGCTGCCCTGCACTCATCAGACTGTAGGTATTTGGGTTTATTAAAAATTAATTTGCATGTGAAGTTATGTTCAGGTAGGACGAGGGAAAGCACAGGGCAGATGGGAACAGATGGAGGGACACTGCAGCTCTCCTGGCTCTGCACTGAGCTACAGAGAGCTGAGCTGTTTGTCCTCTCCTGTTTAAAGTTTTGTTACATTTGGCATCATAAAAATGAGGATTTGTACTCCTGACAAGAACAGGTACCAGATGCAACCATAAAAAATAATAAACACAGACAACATTATTTAAGGGACATGCTAAGCCCTTCCACGTCTTGAAAGTGGAGACTGAACTTTTCCCTTAAAGGTGGATGATGCCTGACATCCCTTGGGAGTGTTTGATGCTGTGGCAGAGCAGCTCCTTGTCCCCACTGGAGAAGGGTAAAACTGAGCCCTTGGCAGCACATGAGCAGAGCTCCTGTTCCTCACAGCACCCTCAGCCAGCACAAACAAGGGAAAGGAAAAGCGTTTCAGTTCAGGGGATTTCTATGAGAAATAAAGTGGCTTTGCTTAGAGGAGTCTGTCTTAACTTCTCCTTGTCCTTTCCTGTTTCTGAACAGTGTCCCTGTGCTGGGAAGCAGCAAATGTCCAACAGCAGCTCCATGCCCCAGTTCCTCCTCCTGGCATTTGCAGACAGGTGGGAGCTGCAGCTCCTGCACTTCTGGCTCTTCCTGGCCATCTCCCTGGCTGCCCTCCTGGCCAACGGCCTCATCCTCAGCGCCGTAGCCTGTGACCACCACCTGCACACCCCCATGGGCTTCTTCCTGCTCAACCTCTCCCTCACAGACCTGGGCTGCATCTGCACCACTGTCCCCAAAGCCATGCACAATTCCCTCTGGGACACCACAACCATCTCCTACATGGGATGTGCTGCACAGCTCTTTTTCTTTGTCTTCTTCCTTGGAGCAGAGTTTTCCCTCCTCACCATCATGTGCTACGACCGCTACGTTGCCATCTGCAAACCCCTGCACTACGGGACCCTCCTGGGCAGCAGAGCTTGTGCCCACATGGCAGCAGCTGCCTGGGCCACTGGCTTTCTCAATGCTCTGCTGCACACAGCCAGTACATTTTCCCTGCCCCTGTGCCAGGGCAATGCCCTGGGCCAGTTCTTCTGTGAAATCCCACACATCCTCAAGCTCTCCTGCTCACACTCAGGCTACCTCAGGGAAATTGGGCTCATTGGGGTTAGTGCCTGTTTAATATTTGGTTGTTTCATTTTCATTGTTTTCTCCTATGTGCAGATCTTCAGGGCTGTGCTGAGGATCCCCTCTCAGCAGGGACGGCACAAAGCTTTTTCCACGTGCCTCCCTCACCTGGCCGTGGTCTCTCTGTTTGTCAGCACTGTCCTGTTAGCCTACCTGAAGCCCCCCTCCCTCTCCTCCCCATCCCTGGATCTGGCGGTGGCAGTTCTGTACTCAGTGATGCCTCCAGCACTGAACCCCCTCATCTACAGCCTCAGGAACAAGGAGCTCAAGGATGCCATAAGGAAAATGATAACTACATGTTTTTTGAGAAGCAATAAACTGCATCTTTTCTTCTGCAGAACACTCATGGCGTAACTCATTTTGCATCCAGCCTGCCTTCTAAAGCTTTTGATAGTGTTTGCGGTGGGGGGCTTTCCTTTTTTGTTCATCTCTTCATGTCGTTAACACTGAAATTTTATTCTTCATCCCATATAATTCACTCTCTACCTCTTCTTTTTTCACCCACAAAATATAGAAATCAGAAATCATGCTTTGTGTGCATTTAAACAAAATAAAAGTTTGTGCAGCAAGGTATTTGTCAAACATCCTCCCTGTGTTAGTTTGTACATGAGGAATCACAATCTCTGAGTGTAAGAAAGGACACAAATGCTTTTTTCCAGATTCTTCCTCCAAGACCTCCCCTGAAGCTGGAGGGCATTTCCATGTTTGCAGATGTGGAGGGGAAAAGAGTCCCAGCACTGCCAGGGAGCCCCAGAACTGGGTCTGTTCAGAGCTGCTCTCTTTGCACTCCCACCCTCTCCTTTCCTGTCCGTGCCCAAGGCCTGAGTGCTCTGGCAGCTCAGTCACTGTCCTGCTGTGGGTCAGGCCTGTGAGCACAGGCAGGGACAGGCCCTGGGCACTGCTGGGACAGGGCTGGGCTCCACAACAGCAGTTCCAGCAGCAAAGGGGTTCCCCTCCAGGCACTTCCTGAAGGCTGAGGTCTTTTCCCAACACTGGTATGGAGAAGAAGTCCCTGGATTCCTTTTGTTCCATGAGATCCCCCAGTGTCACAATGGCCTCTTGATTCCATGAAATTCCACAGTGGCCCAGGGTTTCTTTGTTTCCAAGAGGCCCTGCAGTGCCACAATGGCCTCCTGATTCCATGTGTTTCTGCAGTGTCACAATGGCCCCTTTATTTCATCAGGTTGCCCACTGTCCCAGGGTTCCCTTGGCTCCATGGGGCCCTGGAGTATCCCAGTGGCCTCTTGATTCCATGGCTTTCCCCAGGGTCACAATGGCCACGTAATTCCATGAGGTTCTGCAGTTTCACAGTGGCTCCTTGATTCCATGAGGTTGGACTGTGTTATCACAAAGCTGAGCCCATCCTGATGAAAGTTCTGAGGAGGTTGGGAGGAACTGGGACAAAAGGGAAGGAAAATTGGGGAAAGAAAGAGGGGCTTGACCAACAGAGAGGAAGGATTTATATGAGGTAAAACTAGATTCAGGTAATGCTGAGAGTTCTGAAACACTGATTGTGCAAACACTCCTGATGGACCTTTATGCACTTTGTAACCTCAAGCCCCAAAACCACCCAAAAGTGCTGCTCCTCCCATGGAAAGGTATCCACTTCTCTAATTCCAAACCAGAAAAAGCCCAAACCCAGAACTCCAGACTCTTATTTGTCCTCTAATGCCCACCTCATTCCCAAACCTGTATTACCAGTATGAAAAGCCAAGCTTTTATCTTAACCCAGCCCAAAAATCTCTTCCCTAATCATGAACCAGATACTACCAGCAGAACAACAAACCTCCCAATGTTCTGTCTGATCCCCACCCTGAACTCTAAACCCCAAGCCCTGACCATTAAGCACCCCCACAGCCCTTGGGAGCAGGGCAAGGACCTGGAGGGCCCAGAGCAGGCCCAGGGGGTTGGCAGAGGAATGGGAGGTGACCTGGATCTGCTCAGCTCTGCAGTGACCCCCAGGAGAAGGGCCTGGGCTCTGGCAGGGATGTCCTGTGGCACAGGGGCTCAGGATCCAAGTTCAGAAGGCCAAGTGCACATGGCAACAGCCAGAGCTGGTGCAGAGACATCAGGGAGGGTCTAGAAATGCTGCTGGGAGGGGGTGGGAAAGCAGGAGGGGTGTGTGCAGCCTGCAAGGCCAGAGCAGCAGCAGGGCCAGGGCAGGACAGCCTGCAGGAGAGATGCCCAAGGGCTCTGGCAGGGCTGCAAGGCCCAAAGGCACCCAGGCCTTTGTCCCCTTGCCTCTGGCAGCTGCCTCTGCCACTCAGGCCACCACAAGACACTTGTCTGGCAGGTTCTGCACTTGGTTTCTGCCTCGCCCCTCCCTCAGCAGCCTGGCAGGGGTTGCCCAGGTTTGGGCCTTTGTTGTTCCTCCCCCTCCCATCCCAGTGCCCCCCAAACAGCCCTGAGCCAGCCGGGAGGGACAGGATCTGCTGGGCCAGGGCCTGGGGCTCAGGCCTTGGCCTTTGTGCTCCACAAAACCAAGGCAGGCTTTGCTCAGCATTGCAGGGGCCTGCCCAGAGCCTTTGTCTGCCTGCACTCCTGGCCTCCAAGGAGCTGCTCCAAGGAGTCCCTGGGGAGGCTTTGGCAGTGCCTGCCCTCAGTGGGGCCCAGCAATGCTTCAAGGCACTTGCAGTTTGGCTTCTGACTTCTTCAGCAGCTGCTTCAATCTTCTCTCAGTCCCTCAGGATCATGGGCTGGGCTGCAAACACACTGTGGGGCTCATTAAAATGCAGAAATCCCTCAGGATCTCTTTGTCTTCCTTTAATTGTCTTCAAAGCAGTTTCAAAACAATTCTTCGAAGTTTGTCCTTTTTTTGTTTTAATTCAATGATGGCTATTTTTTAGTTCAGACAAGAGATGACAAAGGTGTTCTCCAAGTGATCTTGATGCTGAGTGTCTCCTCAGGAGATCCAGACCGACCCTGTATGACCAGCCTTGCTCCTCACCCCCCAGCCTCACCAGTTCTGACATGGCCCATCTTGGACCGACAGCTGATGCAATTCCAAACACACTGTGGGACCCAATAAAACACTGAGAATCAAATTATTTCCTTCCTTTAATTGTCTTAAAGTCTTCAAGAGTTCTACAGCTAATTGTTTTGTAGTTTAGCTAAGGAGGAAGATTTTAAAGTGGAAGTCATGAAAAATACATATTTTTTGATTGATGAAAGGGAATGATTTACACAGAGCCTTGGGATGCAAGAGGGTCAGGGCACAAAGGATTTGGATCCAAAGAAAAGAGGGTTAAAGACATTAGTAGCATTTAATTAGTGACCCGTTTAACAGTTATCAGGTGATTCAATACCAGTTGCTATAATTTTAACATTGACTGAATTAAGGATTCAAAACTACAACATTCCCACCACAGTCAATTCACACCCACACCCAGGCAGAGATGTGTGGACACATCAATAGCTGGGGGTGGAAAGGTCCCTCTCCCAAATTCTCCTTGTCAGGGAAACACTACCACAAATCCCTTTGTGTTTCCCACCAGACAAGGGTCACAGCTGGAGGAGTGTTTATGGAGGGGGATCAGAATTGTCCTGGGCGTCAGGGAGGGTCTTTGGAGTGTTGCAAACTGGAGGGTTCCTGAGCTGGGAGAGGCTGCCAGAGGTGTCCCACTGAGAGGGAGGTGCTGGGGAGCTGCCAGGGCCTCCCTCAGCCCCGCTGGTTGTGGGCTCCCAAGGGGACTGGCGTTAGTGATCTGCTGAATTTCCATCCTCGTGTCAGTATAGACTGGTGTTTCCAAACTATTTGGGAATTGTATCCAAACTGTTCCATGGGAATTGTATCCAAACTGTTCCATTTGGGCTGTGATTCAGTCAGGGAATATTCCAAGGCTTTCATGGGATGACTGATTATCCTGTGTTCCCCAGATGTTCCACTCTGGATTGTTCCCACCTTTATCATCCAGGAGCACCTGGTCCAGTCCAGGGGCTCTTCATTGCTCAGCTGGTTTGGTCAAGGCTTCTCAGGAGCTCCTGAGATCATACCTGTAAGAAGGATGGGCAAAGACTTAATTGTAATAAGACAAGTGATATTGGTTTTCAACTGAAAAAGAGCAGATTTGAACTAGATAGAAGGAAGAAATTTTTTACGCTGAGGGTGGTGAATCACTGGCATGAGTCACCCAGAGAGGTCATAGAAGCCCCAGCCTTGGAAACATTCAAGGCCAGCTTAGAAAGGGCTCTGAGCAACCTGATCTAGTTGAACATGTCCCTGTTCATTGGACTAGATGACCGAAAAAGGTCCCATCTGACTCAGACTATTTAGGATTCTATAGTTCTTTCCTACAGAGCCAAGGCTGACAAGGATCATCCAGGTTTCAGACCCAGTTGAGCATCCCCTTTGATGGCCCAGCTGGTAGCTCTGCTAAAAAGCTGCTGCAAAGAACCTGCAAACCTAAAGGAGCTTTTGTGCTGGGCTGAGCTGTGGCTCTCAGGGCTGGGGGTTGGCTTTTGGCTGCCAGGTGCCCACCAGGGCTCTCTCTCACTCCTTCTTCTCCACTCCCCTTGGTGCCTGCAGGGTTGTTTGTCCCCCATTTCTCTCACTCCTCTCTGGGTTGCAGCACCCTGGATTTTATCCTTTCTCCAAAGGGTGATCACAGAGGTGCCTCTGGAATTGCTTTTTGGCTCAGCTTTGGGCACTGGCTGTTCCATTTTGGAGCCACCTGAAACTGGCTCTCTCTGACACAGAGTCAACTCCTGATCTCCTCTTCCCTAAGGGAAACCTGCAGCCCCCTCATTGCTATCAAACCTGATCCACAGGGTCACTCAAGTGCCCAGGAATACAGGAGGTCATTGATCCCATTATTCCTCAGGCTGGTTAAACAAGACTTTGTCCTCTTCCTGTCCCTGACTGCAGGTTCTTTCTGTCAGAGCAGAGCTGGGCTGGACCTCAGCTGTGCTTTGCTCCAGAGCCTGCTGGGGTGGGGGCAGATGGCAATGGGAGAGTTGGGTTGGACTGGATGAGCCTTGTGGGTCCCTTCCACCTCAGCATATTCTGTCGTTCTGTGTTTGTTTGGGTTTGGTTTGGTTGGGTTTGGTCTTTTTGGCCCCCATTTTGAACTGCTTTTCCTCTGACCCATGAGTTTTTTCTTCATTGTCCTGGACCTTCCTGGGCACCTGATGGCAGGACAAGTTTCTGCAACTCACTCATCTTGACCACATTTTTTGTACAAATCACCATTAACTGGACGAGGTTTCTCACAGACTCGCTGCAACTTGGCATCATCCACAAAGGAGTGGAAAGTGCATTTCATCCCATCACCCAGAGACATTATAAAGATGTTCCATAGCAATGGTCAAGGGCTGGTCCCTGATGGATGTCACCTGGGAGTTGCTGCCAAGAGGAATTTGTGCCATGACTTTTGACCCTCATCAGTCATTCAACTTCCCACTCACCACATGTTTCACTTCTCCAGTCCAGCTGTAACCAGTCTGGCTCCAAGGAGACTACAGGAGACCATGTCAAAGGCCTTGATAAAGTCTGGGCACACAGCATCCCCTTCTTTTCCCTCCCACAGGGGTTCTGCAATCCCTGCCTTGTCCTTCCCATACCTGGCAGTGGCTGCAGGAGGACTTGCCCTATCCCCTTCCCTGCTGAGCCTGAGCAGTCTGGAACTCTGCCAACCCTCCTTGCTGCCCTGTTTGCAGACTGGTTCCATGTCTGCCTTTGCCAAGGCCCCAGGAAGCTCTGGGATGGCTCCGGCCTTTCCAAGTCTTTGGGAGAGGTCTCCCAGTGACACTGCCCAGCCTTCTCAATATCCCTGACACCAAAACATTTTCTATTCCAGTTTATGGCTCAGGACACAACACATATTCTCATGGCTCTTCAAGAGAAAATTAGAAGTGGTTTCATTATAGAGGTCAACTGGTGGAGCAGCCCAGTCTGGTCTGGCCCCACAGCAGTGCCCAGCCCAGGGTGCTGCAGAGCTCTGGGCACTCCCCCCACAGCCCCAGCCCCTCTGAAGGGCACAGCAGCTCCTGGGGCACAGAGAGGAGTCTCAGCATCCCCATCAGCTCAGGGGCTGGACACTCAGCATGGCAGGAGGAAGTGGAGGTCAGGGAAACTGCTGGAGCCCTGGTATCACCTGCAGGAGATGCCCAGCACAGCCTGACTGTGCCCCTCAGTGCCAGCCCCTCTGTCCAGCCCAGCCCAGAGTCCTGGCCCAGGGACAGAGCAGCCTGTCCCCAGGGGGGCTGCAGAAAGAGGTTTCTCTGTGTCAGGGATTCCTCTCTGCAGGCCCAGAAATGCTGCCTTGCTCTTCTCCAGGGACATCCCTTTGCCCAGGTCAGTGTGTCCAGGCTACCCCTGCCAGTTGCAAATCCCAGCCTGGGATCCCTGCAGGGCCCTGAGCTGGAGGTGCTGCTCTGCACAGGGAGGGGCTGTGGCACCCTGGGCTGAGCCTGCACTGGCCATGCTGGTCAGGGTGGGGAGCAGACCCAGCAGGATGGGGATCACTCCTCTCCACCCTCTGCCATAGTCCTGGAAGGCTCAGTAGCCAAGAACAAGGCTGGGCAGGACCATGGGCTGTTTCCAATGGCACAAAGGGCAGGGCAGGGCTCCACTCCATGCAGCCTGTGGGCTGGAGAGTTCTTCAGGACACCCTCCTGGAAAGCCCAGCCCTGGCTCTGGTACAGCCCCCCCTGAACTGGGGAGGCACAAGGGGAGTTCACTGCAGGTGAGACGAGTCACTGACCAGAGTCCTTTCTCTGTTCCTGCTGCCTCCCCTGGGGTTGCAGAACTCTCCTTTACCAGTTCACAGGGACATTTAGTACTTGATCTTTGGTAACTCCACCCTGGGCAGGATTCTGCTCCAGGGCTCCATTCCCTGCTGACTGGATGGGACAGGCTGTCCCTGCAGATCCTCTGTGCTCTCCTGCACTGCCTGAGTTCCTACAGACAAGTCCTCACCTGCCATCAGAGCCCTCACAAGCTGCAGAGCCCCAGGCAGGTGACGTGGAGACCATTTGCCACTGGCCACCAGCACAGAACATCTGAACCAGCCCTCAGTCCCTCAAGTACCCCAGTGAGTCACTTCTCTCACTGCAGGGACTGAATGGGGAAACAAGCAAAGCAATGAGACTCTGGAGAGTCTATTCCTTGGCCTTGTTCTTTACACCAACCTTTCAAAAAGAACAAAGCCTTCAGGAACTGCCCAGGGGGATCCCCTTTCCTGATGGAAATGATGTTAAGGAGCCCAGCTCTGTCCCAGCAGTGCCCAGGGCCTGTCCCTGCCCATGGTCACAGGACTGACACACAGCAGGGACTGAGCTGCCAGAGCACTCAGGCCTTGGGCAAGGAGCAGAAAGGAGAGGGAGGCAGTGGAAAAACAGTATCTCTGAAAAGGCCAAGAGCTGCTGCTCCCTGGCAGTGCTCCTGTACCAGGACTCTTTACCCTTTCTCCTCTGCACACAAGCACTGCCCTCCAGCTTCAGGGAAGTTGTTGGAGGGAGAATCTGGAAAAAAGAATTCAAGACCTTTATTCTACTCAGAGATTGTGATTCCTCATGTACAGAATAACAAAGGCAGGATGTTTAACAAAGAAATTGCTGCAGAAACTTTTCTTTTCTTTAAATGCACACAGAGAATGATCCCTCATTTACACAATTGTGGGTCAAAACAAAGAGAGAGTGAATTAGGTATGAGATGGAGAATAAATTTCTGTGTTAACAACATTAAAAGAGGAAAAAATGTAGGAAACGGCCCCCACCACCACTCTCAAAAGCTTTAGAAAGCAGGCTGGGCCAGTAAATGGTTACACAATGACTGTTGTGCAGAAGAAAAGAGGCAGGTTATTGCTCTTGAAAAGCATCTAGTCATCATTTTCCTCAGGGCATCCTTGAGCTCCTGGTTCCTGAGGCTGTAGATGAGGGGGTTCAGTGCTGGAGGTAATACTGAGTACAGAACTGCCACCACCAGGTCCAGGGATGGGGAGGAGATGGAGGGGGGCTTCAGGTCGGAAAATATGGCAGTGCCGACAAACAGGGAGACCACGGTCAGGTGAGGGAGGCAGGTGGAAAAGGCTTTGTGCCGTCCCTGCTGAGAGGGGATCCTCAGCACAGCCCTGAAGATCTGCACATAGGAGAAAACAATGAAAATGAAACAACCGAACACTAAACAGACACTAACCACAATGAGCCATATTTCCCTGAGGTAACCTGAGTGTGAGCAGGAGAGCTTGTGGATGGCAGGGATTTCACAGAAGAACTGGCCCAGGGCATTGCCCTGGCACAGGGGTAGGGAAAATGTGTTGGCTGTGTGCAGCAGAGTATGGAGAAACCCAGCGGCCCAGGCAGCTGCTGCCATGTGGGCACAAGCTCTGCTGCCCAGGAGGGTCCCGTAGTGCAGGGGTTTGCAGATGGCAACGTAGCGGTCGTAGCACATGATGGTGAGGAGGGAAAACTCTGCTGACATGAAGAAATAAAAGAAAAAGAGCTGTGCAGCACATCCCATGTAGGAGATGGTTGTGTTGTTCTGGAGGGAATTGTGCATGGCTTTGGGGACAGTGGTGCAGATGCAGCCCAGGTCTGTGAGGGAGAGGTTGAGCAGGAAGAAGCCCATGGGGGTGTGCAGGTGGTGGTCCCAGGCTACGGCGCTGAGGATGAGGCCGTTGGCCAGGAGGGCAGCCAGGGAGATGGCCAGGAAGAGCCAGAAGTGCAGGAGCTGCAGCTCCCGCCTGTCTGCGAATGCCAGGAGGAGGAACTGGGTCATGGAGCTGCTGTTGGACATTTGCTGCCTCTGGGTGTTTGTTTCCAACACAGGAGAAGAAGACAGTAAGAGGCCAGTTAGTGTGGACTTATCTAAACAAAGTCAAAGCTGTATTCTACAGACACTCCCCATGTCAGACGCAGACAGCCTTTTGATTTCCTAGGAGATCTTCCTTCAGCTCCAGTGCTGGGTCCCTACTCAACAGCATTTTCTCTGTTTTAGCATCACTGTGCAGGGGTTTCACATAACAAGGAGATGTTTATGGACAGGTTTCCATCCTGGAAGGAAACCTCAGGGAGACAACCAAGTGTCCTTTTGATGGCATTTGATTTAAGCAGACTCAACTCCTTCCCCAGCAGCACAGGCTGCACTGGTAGGGGTCATATTCCGATTGCAGGTGCAAAAAAGACATCTCAGACTAGTCCTGATGGGTCTAGCAGAGGTGATGCTGGTGCTGCCCACAGGCAGAGCAGTGGCTGAAAGCACATTAGGAAGCTCAGACAGACCTACTGAGCACTCACAGTTCAGATGTCTCAGGGACTTGTCAAAATTAATACTTTCTTAATTATTCCTCCCATTCCTCAAGAGTTGGAAACTGGAAACACAATCTCAGGAAATTTCTTTAACCTTATAAAAATCTTTGTCTTGGAAATATTCTGAGAGGGAGCTGGAGCTCTGAGCATGTCCTCCTCCTCTGCACTCCAGATGCTCTCAGAGTTGCACTTAGAGAATCTCTAGTTGTTGGGCAGTGCCAGCTTTCCCAGATGCCTCCAAAAGCTGCAGTCCCATTGCCCTGCATGAACAGACTTCCTGTTCCAAGATCTGTTAAAAATTCTCCCCCAGTGAGGTCTCAGCATCATTCTACATCTGACAGCCTTTAACTTCTCTCTGTCTCACTCCCCTGCCCTGGGTGCTGCAGGCAGTGCCCTCAGCCCTGCTGGGCTGTGCAGAGGAGCTGCTCACCAGCAGAGCTGTCTCTTTGAAGCTCTTCTTGATTGCCAGGGGCTCCCAGTGTGCCAGGAGCCCGGCCCAGCTCAGCAGCAAAGCAGCAGGCCCAGCTCATTTAATGACCCTTGGGGGGGTTTGGTGTTGTTTACATGAGACTCAGTCCCTGAGAGGAAGTTCAAACAACTTCTCAAGAAGTCAAAGTGAGATTGAAACTCTAAAGTTTCCTTTAGTGCTAATGAGTCTCACTGAGGGACACAACTGAGAACGTGTCCCCAGGTTCCAGTTAGAGAAGAAAACTGCAGACAGTGATGACAAAGATGGACAAGCAAGGGAAAGGTGGTTCTGATGCTGAGGAAAAGTGGACTTGTTTCCTTAATCAAACAGGCCAAGCCCTGACCCCCAGCCCCTGGGAAGGGAGATCCTGTCCCTGCCTCATTCCTCAGGGCTCTTCCTGGGGCACTGGGATGTGGGATGTGCAATGCCAAGGGCAGGACCATGGGGTGGCACCTGCCAGGCTGCTGAGCAGGGACAAGGAGGCCATGAGGCCCCAGGGCTGCAAGGGCCACTCCCCTCCTCCTGGCATCAGGGGCACAGACAGCAGCCCTGGCCAAAGGCCTGCAGAAGGTGGCTCTGTCAGGGCCTTTCAGCTTCTCCCCATGCCTGTCTCCTCTCCAGCCCAGGCTGTCCTACGGTGTCCATGCCCTGCCCCTTTCCCTGCAGGCTGTCGTCATCCCCCCGGCTGCCCCACCTGGCTGGCACCTTCCTGCACTGACATCTCTGCGTCCTCCCTGGCTCTTCCTGCACACACAAAGCCTTGGGCTCATCCAGACTCCTTCTTTGTGACATATTGCACCACAACACTGACCTCAGAGGGAAATTTCTGACTTCTTGTCACCAGTCTAGGCCACCCCAGCTGCCCTTGGTGGCACTAGTTCTTTCTTAGGCTGTTTTCTGACAGGAAGAAAAGCTCCACCAGCTCTCACACCCCCCTTCCAGACCTCTCAGGCTACTCCTCTACTGTCCTCAATCTTCACACCACTGACCCCTGAGTCCTCAGCCTCTATATAGGGGTCTTGTGCTTGAGGCCCCAAATTCCTTCCTGAGGGATCTCTGGGACCTCTCCAAGGTTTTGGAAGATGACAATAGAGTGCTCTTATCCCAGGAAACACAGAGGGACACTTTTTCCAAGGGTTGTCTTGTCAGAATGAGGCACAATCTCTTTAAACTTTCTGGGACAAGGGAGCTCTGAGCTCTGGGTACGGAGGGAGCTCCAAGTGCCAACCACTGGAGTGGGAGCTACAAATCATCAGGGCTTGTGTTCTTTGGAGAGCCAGACACTGGTGAGAGTGGTGTGTGTGTGCACATGGAAGGACTTGAAGGGCACAATGAACTGTCTCAAAACACTGTCAAAGCAGGAAAATCCCATAAGACACCGCAACACATAAGCACTGGTGGCAAACAGGAAGGCCTTTAATTCCAAGGCCTAAAGGGAGGTGAAGCTTTGGAAGTAGCCCCCAGGACAGAATTGCACTGTGCAGTGTGTGGGAAAGAGCAGAGAGCCCCAACAGGAAGCCAGGGCTGGTAAGGCAGGTCTGGGGAACCCATCCAGACAAAGATTCCCACCTGCAGACTGGAAGCACACTGGGCAAAACTCCCACCATGGCAAGCTGTGGGAAAGGAAGCAAGTCCTTGTAGACGTGCCAGCCCAGGTTGTGGGAACAGCATCTACCCCCCTGAATACCCGGGGCTTGGGCTGTATAAAAGTGATAGCCCAGAAGCACAACTTGGTGACCCTCCACCAAGCAGAGCAGGGTGAAGAAGGACCGGTGGGAGCCTCAGGGATCTCCATGGTGTGATAGATTTATTTCATCTCTGTCTCTCTCTCACTGTCTTCCCACCACCCCCTTCTTCTCTCTCTCTCTCTCTTTCCATTTCTTTCTCTCTCTCTCCCTCCTATTTACTGTTAAATCAAACCTGGACTGCTGACTTTGGCACATGGTCTCCTTTGCAGCTGAATTTGGGCAGAGGCATCTTTTAATAATGGGAACCTGACAGTATCCATGAGGTTTTACAGTGTGGGAATGGCCACTGGATTCCATGAGGTTCCACAGAGTCACAGGGTCCATTTGGCTTCGTAAGGCTCTGCAGTGTGATAATGGACCCTTGATTCCATGGGTTTGCAAAATGTCTCAGGACTCCTTTGGTTCTATCAGGCCCCACATATCACAGTGGCCCCTTGGTTCCATGAGCTTCCACAGTGTCCCAGGAATCCTTTGGTTCCATGAGCCCTGCAGTGTCACAGTGGCCCCTTGATTCCATGAGGTTCTGAAAAGTCTCAGGGTTCCTTTGGTTCCATGAGGCCCTGCAGTGTCACAGTGGCCTCTGAGTCCCCGAGGTTCCTCAGTGTCACAATGGCCCCTGATTCTATGAAGGCCCAAAATGTCTCAGGGCTCCCTTGGTTCCATGAGGCCCTTCATTGCATAATGAATCCTTGGTTCCATGAGATTCCACAGTGTCCCAGGATTCCTTTGATTTCATGAGGCCCTGGAGTGTCACAATGGCCCCTTGATTCCATGAGTTTCCACAGTCTCCCAGGATTACTTTGGTTCCATGAGGCCTTACAGTTATCACAATGGCCTCTTAATTCCATGAGTTTTCACGTTGTCACAATGTTCCTTGATTCCATGAGATTGCCCAGTGTCCCAGGGTTCCTTTGGCTCCAGAAGGCCCTACAGTGTCACAATGGCCCCTTTACTCCTGGATGTTCCACAGTGTCCTTGCTGGAACACACAGGGCTGTAATGTTGTCACCCCTGCAGAGCTGCCTCCAGCTCTGGGCTCCAGCACAGGAAGGACATGGACCTGTTGGAGCGAGTCCAGAGGGGAGCAGCAAGAGGATCAGAGGGATGGAGCAGCTCTGCTGTGAGGAAAGGCTGAGAGAATTAGGATTGTTAAAACTGGAAAAGAGAAGGCTTTGGGGTGATCTAATTGTGGCCTTCCAGTGCCTGAAGGGAGCCAACCAGAAAGATGGAGAGAGACTTTGGACAAGGGCCTGGAGTGACAGGACAAGGGGAATGGCTTCACACTGAGAAAGGGAAGGGTTAGATGGGATATTAGGAAGAATTTCTGGACTGTGATGGTAGTGAGATCCTGGCACAGGTTGCTCAGAGAAGTTCTGGCTGCCCCATCCCTGGAAGTGTTCACGGCCAGGTTGGATGGGGCTGTGAGTTCTGAGTCCAGTGGAAGGTGGCCCTGCCCATGGCAGGGGGTTGGACTGAGATGCTCTTTAAGGTCCCTTCCCACCCAAACCATCCCATGATTCTGTGACTGGTGGGGGATGTGGTGGTCGGAGCCAACGGGCACAGAGACCCCAAAATGATGGAGTTTTCCATTCTGGGTGGAGGAAGGAGGGGGCAGCAGAACTGACACCTTGGACTGCTGGTGGTCAGACTTTGTCCTACTTGGGAGACTGACTGATCTGGGTGTGAGTGTGGATGTGCTGGAGGACAGGAAGGCTCTGCAGAGGGATCTGGACAGGCTGGATCAATAAGGCCAAGTGTCAGGGCCTGCACTTGGGTCCCAACAACCCCCTGGAAAGCTCCAGGCTGGGGGCAGAGGGACTGGAGAGCTGCTCAGCAGGAAGGGACTTGGGGGTGCTGCTTGACAGGGGCTGGATATGAGGCAGAGTGTGCCCAGGGGGCAAGAAGGCCAAGGGCATCGTGGCCTTTGTGGAGAAGAGTGTGGCCAGCAGGAGCAGAGAAGTGATTGCCCCTCTGTGCTGGGCACTGGGGAGGCCCCACCTGGAGTGCTGTGTCCAGTTCTGGCCCCTCAGTGCCAAAAGGCCCTTGAGGGGCTGGAGCGTGTCCAGAGAAGGGAACGGAGCTGGGGAAGGCTCTGGAAAACATGTCTGCTGAGGGACGGCTGAGGGAACTGGGCTGGTTGAGTCTGGAGAAGGGGAGGCTCAGGGGGGACCTCATTGCTCTCTGCAATGACCTGAAAGGAGGTTTTAGTGGGGTGGGGGTCGGTGTCTTCTGGAAAGCCTTTAGTGAGAGGAAGAGAGGAAACGGCCTTAAATTGCATCAGGTGAGGCTCAGATTAGATATTCAAAACCCCTTTTTCCACTGAGAGAGTGCTCAGGCATTGGAACAAGTAGCCCAGGGAGGTGGTGGAGTCTCTGGAAGCATTCAGGTGGCATCTGGATGTAGTGCTTTGGGATGGTGTTTAGGGGTGATTCTGGTGGTGCTGGGTTGACAGTTGGACTAGAAGATCTGGAAGGTCTCTTCCAATGTTGATGATTCTGTGATTCTCTGACCTGTCATCCCTGTTTGCAGGTTTGTGCTCTAACAAGACCCTGGGGATGTTTTCTCTGTTGGGCCCACAGAGATTGTGTTGTGTGAGCTTTTTTCCTCTACGATCAAAACAAGGAATAATTAATGCTAAATCCAGCAGGTGGCTTTCAAGTACTAACTTAGTCCAGTTTGTCCAACTGTGTCCAAACAGGTGAGGAAAATCTGGAACTTTAGAAGGGTTAGTTTTTTACCTCATTAGCAGGATATCCAGGGGTGCACCAAGTGCCTTCTAGTGAGGAGCACAAGAGACCAGTAGACATTGACAACATTGTTCTAATGTTAATGTCATTGGAGCACAGAGTGAGATCACTTCTGAGTTATGATTCTTTAATTACTGATTGAGAATAAAGAGAAAATCACATATTTCATGACACTTCAGGATTTATTTCACACTCTTAACAAGAAGGTATTTTGCAGCTGGACTTTGAATAAGGTTCCATGGTATATTGCAAATTTGTATCTCAGGTTAACAGTCTACTTCTTCCCAAAGAAATTCTCAGCAGCTAACACCCTTTCATCATCTGGCTCTTTCCCTGATGGCTTGAGCTTGTTGCTCCTTTGGGTAAATACCCATTTGACACAATGCACTGGTCAGCTTCTGCCAAGTGCCACTGGATCTCACTTCTTCCCTTGCCTTGAGGTAGATGTGCTTTAAGAATGTGGCTGTTCAGATGCCCTGAAATGTCTCTAGTATTTCAGTGGGAAGAAGCTTCAAGATGTGCTGTTTGGCACACAGGAAAAATTCCCTGCCCAGAGAGCCATGGAAATGTAGGTGCTGCTCAGTAATGCCCCTTGACTGGGACAGGCACTGCTGAGGATGTTTTCCTTCCCCTCTCTGATTCCATTCCCACTGTTTTGTACAGACTCCTTGTGGTCAGATTTTGCACTGTACAGTTTGATAAGTTAGTGCAGATGTGTGTTTGCAGGCATGTTCTTCTTCTGCATTCCCTGATCAAATTCAGGAAACTGATACCTGGCCTGAACTTTTTTCCCCCCCATAGTACTATTTTTATTTATTTCTCCAGAACAGCTTGAGAAAATGAAGGCACACTTAGCCCCAGTTTACTTGCTGCTGTAATCTCTTGACCTTTTTTCTTTTCCCCTCCCCCAAACTGATGGGTAACTGTGAAACCCAAGGTCAGGAATGTGGTTGGAATTCCAGGCCCCAGTCTGGGGGAGGTGACACTTTCAGCCCCCGGGGGAAGAAGCCACTGCTTTGTTTATCAACATGCAAAGGACAGTCCAGGATTTCTGGTTCTCCAAGCAGCAGCACTGGCAGGGAAGAGAGCTGCTGACTTGGATGGAAGATGGTTGAGAGAAAAGTAGTGATGGCTCACAGGGGGAGAGGAAAAACGTGTTATTTTGGGGTGTAAAGCGGGTGGGATGACAAGCTAACAAGGTAGTGGAAGCCAAGTGAACAGGAAAAGGAGGGCTTAGAGGAGACAGATCAGGACAGAAGGAAGGACCATCAAGTTTCAGCCTCTGAATATCAAATCTTAGGAGATCATGAAGGAAAGTAGAAACGAAGCTCACCTGTCCTTTGGTGAGTTTCCAAATGGATCAGCTGTCATATTTTAGAGTGGGTGTATTCCAGGGAACTTAACACAGAAAAGTGACCTCATCAAATGACACATGTATAGGGATTCCTTATGGGTGATTTTTATATGAGAGAACACATACACATGCAAAGATTTTAAAGCATTTTGGAATAAAAAATATTGAAAAAGAGCCAAATCTATAAATAGACACTTGGAGAGATACTCAGCACAAACAATATATTTACATTGTCATGTTTTGCTCATGTGCACATGTAAATCAGTTTGTAGGACCTGTATTCTGAGTGCATATAGTCATACAGATAACTATACATAAAGACATCATATTGAAGTTCTGATTTGATCCTAAAATCTGTTTATCAAATTGTTACTTAAAGATGTTCTAATACAGTACTGTGCATTAGTACCTCTCATTTTAAAATGTGTTAAAAACAGATTTTTTTTTGTCCCTGATGCTTCTACAGAGTACTTATATTTTACTCTTCATTTCAGAGCTCTTTAATCCAGTGCTCACAAGCCAATCTACATCTTGATGACAGAGTTCCCATTTAACAATACAGACAGCATAATGCTACTGGTAATTAAGCTTTTACAGCCTGCTTTTCTACAGTAGTCTGAGCTGTAGTTTTGCTGTGGTGGTTCCAATTCCTAAACTTAACTGTATTTATACCATGTTTGTAGGCAGCAGGCCCAGTCTTCACATAAGGTAAATACATAACACTGGAATCTCTCTGCTGTTAACAGACACAAACATGTCTATTGAACCTGTATACTTTGGAATTTGGTTCTGTTGCTCTATTTACTTGGTAAAATGCTTTGAAACAGATCTGGAGAGGGCATTTGTGTTTCCATTTGTGAGTGCTATTACTGCATTTTGAGGGTGTGCACTGATTTGTTTTGATCTAAAAGACTGCCATGTGCATCATGTTAGGGTTTCAGTCACCAAAGATTTTGTATCAGAGCAAAAGTTGAAGGTGAAAATCTATGCCCTTATGGCTGAGGATGAAAAAAGGATCAGTCCAGAAGTGTGGTATACCCCTGAGACCGTAGGAAAATTGAATATTGAGCCCTTTGAAATATCTGTGAAGGATCCAGACAAACCTATTAGAGTAAAACAATACCCAATCCCTCAAGAAGGAAGAATCGGCCTTAAGCCTACTGTAGAGAGGCTGTTGGCACAGGGATTGCTAGAACCTTGCATGTCTCCCCATAACACGCCCATCCTACCTGTGAAAAAGCCTGATGGGACCTACTGACTGATACAAGATCTGAGGGAGGTCAATAAACAAACAGTGACAAGGTTCTCAGTAGTTGCTAACCCTTACACCTTACTAAGCCAAATTTCCCCAGAACATCAATGGTACAGTGTGATAGACCTGAAAGACACTTTTTGGACCTGTCCCCTTAAGGTAGAGAGTAGAAATTACTTTGCCTTTGAGTGGGAAGACCCAGACACTCATAGAAAACAACAACTGAGGTGGACAGTCTTGCCCCAGGGGTTTACAGAGTCTCCAAACTTGTTTGGGCAAGCCCTGGAACAGCTATTAGAGTCCTTTAAACCTTGTGAAGGAACAGTTTTGGTACAGTATGTTGATGATTTGCTAATAGCTGGAAAAGATGCTGAAACTGTGAGAGATGAGAGTATCAGACTCCTGAATTTCCTGGGTGAAAAGGGCCTGAAAGTGTCCAAGTCCAAACTACAATTTACAGAAGAGAAAGTAAAATATCTAGGGCATTGGTTAAGTAAGGGAAGTAAGAGACTGGATCCTGATAGAGTGAAAGGAATATTGTCCTTGTCTATGCCTAAGAATAAAAGACAAATTAGGCAAATTCTAGGTCTCTTAGGATACTGCAGACAGTGGATAGAGAACTACAGTAACAAAGTAAAATTCTTGTATGAGAAGCTAGTTAAAGAAGGACTGGTGAAGTGGAGCGACGAGGACGAGAGCAGGCTAGAAAGATTAAAAGAAGATCTGATAAATGCCCCTGTGCTTAGTCTTCCAGACATTAGAAAACCTTTCTATTTGTTTATAAATGTTGAAAATGGAACAGCTTACGGGGTCTTAACACAGAAATGGGCTGAGCATAAAAACCTGTGGGGTACTATTCTAAAATTCTAGATCCAGTTAGTAGAGGTTGGCCCACCTGTTTACAAGCGATAGTAGCTACTGCACTATCAGTGGAGGAGAACTGAAGGTGTATACTCCACACGATATCCGAGGAGTATTGAAACAGAGGGCAGAAAAATGGTTAACTGATAGCTGGTTATTAAAGTATGAAAGTATTCTGCTTAATACTTCCAAATTAGAACTGGAAGTAACACACTTGCAAAACCCAGCTCAGTTTCTGCATGGTGAACCCCAAGGGAGTGTAGTACATGACTGCACACAGGTCATAAGCCTCCAAACTAAAATTAGAGAATATCTTGAAGAAGAAGAGTTAGATACAGGTTAAAACCTTTATATCAATGGTTCATCTAGAGCTGTAGATGGGAAGAGAAGATCTGGTTATGCCACAGTGGATGAAATTACCTTTCAAGTTAGGGAATCTGGATCCTTGAGTAATACATGGTCAGCCCAAGTGTGTGAGTTATATGCTCTATTAAGATCTCTGCAGTTGTTGAATGGAAAAACAGGGACCATATTTACAGATTAAGGAAAAAGGGACTTGTAACTCAAAGACCATCTCTAGATATATCCATTCACAAATTCCGGCCAGGTGACAAGGTGTTAATTAAAACATGGAAAGAGACCTCTTTAACTCCACGATGGGAGGGGTCTTTTGTTGTTCTTCTCCCCACAGATACTGCCGTGCCAACAGCTGAGCGAGGGTGGACCCAGGAGTCAAAGGGGAAAGGACCAGTAAAGGACTCTGAGTGGAAAGTAACACCAAGCCCCGGAGATTTGCAGATGAGGATTAAAAGAGCACAGCCAACAGATGAACCCTGATGGAGATGTTGTAAGATCTAGCTTGTATACTTCCATTCAGATACCCCAAGGACAAACTTTAAAGAAAGTAAACTTTGTTTCCTGGAGCCTGGAGAGGCTACCTGAACAGACCGGAGGCTCAGGACTGTATAAGATAGTTGGAACTCAAACTTTCTGTGGTGGCACCTTTTGTTTGGCAGGAATCTTCAGTTGGATTCAATTTTTCAGGAAGTGGGACCGGCCATTGCAGACCAGAGCTAAAAAAAGGGAACAGCAGCTCTTTCCACCAGGAAAAAAAGTCTGGATCCTTTGGGTTCAGGTGCAGTTGTTGGGGCAGCCTGGGCATTTCTTGGGCAGGCAAAGACCTTTCTGTGGTGGCACCATTTCTGTGGTAGTAATCTTTAGCGGGATTCAACTTTTCAGGAGGTGGGACCGGCCATTGCAGAGCAGGGCAGAAAAAAGGGAACAGCAGCTCTTTCCACCAGGATAAAAAGTCTGGAAGCTTTGACTTGGAGGTGTAGTTGCTTGGGTAGCCTGGGCACTTCTTGGGCAGCAAGAGATCTCTGTGGTGGCACTTTTTGTCTAGGAGAAAACTTCAGTTGGATTCAATTTTCCAGGAGGTGGGACCGGCCATTGCAGCGCAGGCCTGAAAAAATGGAATAGCAGCTCTTTCCACCAGGAAAAAAAGTCTGGAGGCTTTGGCTTCAGGTGTAGTTTTTGCAGCCTGGGCAATTCTTGGGCAGGAAGACTTTTCTGTGGTGGTACCTTTTGTCTGGCAGGAATCTTCAGCTGGAGTAAATTTTCCAGGAGGTGGGACCGGCCATTGCAGCGCAGGGCTGAAAAAAGGGAACAGCAGCTCTTTCCCTAAGGAAAAAAACACTGGAAGCTTTGGCATCAGCTGCAGTTCATGGTGTAGCCTGGGCACTTCTTGGGCAGCAAGAACTTTCTGTTGTGGCACCTTTTTGTCTGGCAGGAATCTTCATTTGGATTCAATTGCCCAGGAGGTGGGACCGGCCATTGCATAGCAGGGCAGAACAAAGGGAACAGCAGCTCTTTTCTACCAGGAAAAAAAATCTGGAAGCTGTGGCTTCAGGTCCAGTTGTTGGGCAGCCTGGGCACTTCTTGAGCAGGAAGAGTTTTCTGTGGTGGCACCTTTTGTCTGGCACAAATCTTCATCTGGATTAAATTTTTCAGGAGGTGGAACAGGCCATTGCAGCGCAGGCCTGAAAAAAGGGAATAGCAGCTCGTTCCACCTGGAAAAAAAGGCTGGAAGCTTTGGCTTTGAGGTGTAGTTGGTGGGGCAGCCTGGGTACTTCTTGGGCAGAAAGAGTTTTCTGTGGTGGCACCTTTTGTCTCGCAGGAATCTTCATTTGGAGTTAAGTTTTCAGGAGATGGGACAAGCCATTGCAGTTCAGGGCTGAAAAAAAAAAAACCAGCACCTCTTTTCTACTGGGAAAAAAAATCTGGAAGCTTTGGCTTCTGGTGCAGTTTGTTGGGGCAGCCTGGGCACTTCTTGGGCAGCAAGAGATTCCTGTGGTGGCACCTTTTATCTAGGAGGAATCTTCATTTGGATTCAATTTTCCAGGAGGTGGGACCTGCCATTGCAGCGCAGGGCTGAAAAAAGGGAACAGCAGCTCTTTCCTCCACGAAAAAAAGTCTGGAACCTTTGGTTTCAGGTGCAGTTTGTACGGCAGCCTGGGCACTTCTTGGGCAGGAAGTGTTTTCTGTGGTGGCACCTTTTGTCTGGCAGGAATCTTCATTTGGAGTTAAGTTTTCAGGAGGTGGGACCGGTCATTGCAGCGCAGGCCTGAAAAAAGGGAACAGCAGCTCTTTCCACCAGGAAAAAAAGGCTGGAAGCTTTGGCTTCAGGTGAAATTTTTGGGTAGCGTGGGCACTTCTTGGGCAGGAAGACCTTTCTGTGGTGGCACCTTTTGTCTGGCAGGAATCTTCAGGTGGATTCAGTTTTTTAAAAGGTGGGACAAGCCCTTTCAGCGCAGGCCTGAAAAAAGGGAATTGCAGCTCTTTCCCACCAGGAAAATAAGTCTGGATCCTTTGGTTTTCAGGTGCAGTTTGTGGGGCAGCCTGGGGACTTCTTGGGCAGCAAAGAGCTTTCTGTGGTGGCACCTTTTTTCTGGAAGGAATCTTCATTTGGAGTAAAGTTTTCGGGAGGTGGGACCAGCCATTGCAGCGCAGGGCAGAAAATAGGGAACAGCAGCTCTGTTCACCAGGAAAAAAAGTCTGGAACCTTTGGCTTCAGGTGCAGTTGTTGGGCAGCCTGGGCACTTCTTGGGCAGCAAGAGTTTTCTGTGGTGGCACCTTTTGTCTCGTGGGAATCTTCAGTTGGATTCAATTTTTCAGGAGGTGGGACCGGCCATTGCAGAGCATGGCAGAAAAAAGGGAACAGCAGCTCTTTCCACCAGGAAAAAAAGTCTGGAAGCTTTGGCTTCAGGTGTAGTTTTTGCAGCCTGGGCAATTCTTGGGCAGGAAAACTTTTCTGTGGTGGCACCTTTTGTCTGGCAGGAATCTTCAGCTGGAGTAAATTTTCCAGGAGGTGGGACCGGCCATTGCAGCGCTGGGCTGAAAAAAGGGAAGAGCAGCTCTTTCCTCCAGGAAAAAAAGTCTGGATCCTTTGGTTTCAGGTGCAGTTTGTGAGGCAGCCTGGGTACTTCTTGGGCAGGAAGTGTTTTCTGTGGTGGCACCTTTTGTCTGGCAGGAATCTTCATTTGGAGTTAAGTTTTCAGGAGATGGGACAAGCCATTGCAGCTCAGGGCTGAAAAAAAAAAAACCAGCACCTCTTTTCTACTGGGAAAAAAAATCTGAAAGCTTTGGCTTCAAATGCAGTTTGTTGGGGCAGCCTGGGCACTTCTTGGGCAGCAAGAGATTCCTGTGGTGGCACCTTTTATCTAGGAGGAATCTTCATTTGGATTCAATTGCCCAGGAGGTGGGACCGGCCATTGCATAGCAGGTCAGGAAAAAGGGAACAGCAGCTCTTTTCTACCAGGAAAAAAAATCTGGAAGCTGTGGCTTCAGGTGCAGTTGTTGGGCAGCCTGGGCACTTCTTGAGCAGGAAGAGTTTTCTGTGGTGGCACCTTTTGTCTGGCACAAATCTTCATCTGGATTAAATTTTTCAGGAGGTGGAACAGGCCATTGCAGCGCAGGCCTGAGAAAAGGGAATAGCAGCTCGTTCCACCTGGAAAAAAAGGCTGGAAGCTTTGGCTTTGAGGTGCAGTTTGTGGGGCAGCCTGGGTACTTCTTGGGAAGGAAGAGTTTTCTGCGGTGGCACCTTTTTTTCTGGCAGGAATCTTCATTTGGAGTAAACTTTTCGGGAGGTGGGACCGGCCATTGCAGCGCAGGCCTGAAAAAAGGGAACAGCAGCTCTTTCCACCAGGAAAAAAAGGCTGGAAGCTGTGGATTTGAGGTGCAGTTGGTGGGGCAGCCTGGGCACTTCTTGAGCAGGAAGACCTTTCTGTGGTGGCACCTTTTGTCTGGCAGGCCTTTCTGTGGTGGCACCTTTTGTCTGGCAGGAATCTTCATTTGGATTCAATTTTTTAAAAGGTGGGACCGGCCATTGCAGAGCAGGGCTGAAAAAAGGGAACAGCAGCTCTTTCCTCCAGGAAAAAAAGTCTGGATCCTTTGGTTTCAGGTGCAGTTTTTGGGGCAGCCTGGGCATTTCTTGGGCAGGAAGAACTTTCTGTGGTGGCACCTTTTGTCTGGCAGGAATCTTCAGTTGGAGTAAATTTTTCAGGAGGTTGGACCCGCCATTGCAGCAAAGGGCTGAAAAAAGGGAACAGCAGCTCTTTCCACCAAGAAAAAAAGTCTGGATCCATTGGCTTCAGCTGTAGTTTGTGCAGCCTGGGCACTTCTTGGGCAGGAAGAGTTTTCTGGGGTGGCACCTTTTGTCTGGCAGGAATCTCCACTTCGAATGAATTTTTTAGGAGGTGGGACCGGCCATTGCAGCAAAAGGCTGAAAAAAGGGAACAGCAGGTCTTTCCACCAGGAAAAAAAGGCTGGATCCTTTGGCTTCAGGTTTAGTTGGTGCAGCCTGGGTACTTCTTGGGAAGGAAGAACTTTCTGTGTTGGCAAATTTTGTCGGGCAGGAATATTCAGTTGGATTCAATTTTTCAGGAGGTGGGACCGGCCATTGCAGCGCAGGGCTGAAAAAAGGGAACAACAGCTCTTTCCACCAAGAAAAATGTCTGGATCCTTTGGCTTTGAGGTGCAGTTGGTTGGGCAGCCTGGGCACTTCTTGGGCAGCAAGAGTTTTCTGTGGTGGCACCTTTTGTCTGGCAGGAATCTTCATTTACATTAAATTCGCCAGGATGTCTGACGGCCGATTGCAGGCAAAACTGAAAAAAGGGAACAGCAGCTCTTTCCACCAGGAAAAAAAGTCTGGATCCTTTGCTTTCATGAGCAGTTTTTGGGGCAGCCTGGGCACTTCTTGGGCAGGAAGAACTTTCTGTGGTGGCACCTTTTGTCTGGCAGGAATCTCCAGTTGGAATGAATTTTTCAGGAGGTGGGACCGGCCATTGCAGCCGCAGGGCTGAAAAAAAGGGACCAGCAGCTCTTTCCACCAGGAAAAAGAGTCTGGATCCTTTGGCTTGCGATGCAGTTGTTGGGGCAGGCTTAGCACTTCTTGGGCTAGATGAGTTTTCTGTGGTGGCACCTTTTGTCTGGCAGGAATCTTAATTTACAATAAATTTTCCAGGAGGTGGGACCGGCCATTGCAGCGCAGGACTGAAAAAAGGGAACAGCAGCTCTTTCCACCAGGAAAAAAAGGCAGGATCCTTTGGCTTCTGGTTTAGTTTGTACAGCCTGGGTACTTCTTGGGCAGGAAGAGTTTCTGTGGTGGCACCTTTTGTCTGGCAGGAATCTTCAGTTGGATTCAATTTTACAGGAGGTGGCACTAGTCATTGCAGAGCAGGGCTGAAAAAAGGGAATAGCAGCTCTTTCCACCAGGAAAAAAAGTCTGGATCCTTTGGTTTCAGGTGCAGTTTTTGGGGCAGCATGGGCACTTCTTGGGCAGGAAGACCTTTCTGTGGTGGTACCTTTTGTCTGGCAGGAATCCCCAGTTGGAATGAATTTTTCAGGAGGTGGGACCGGTCATTGCAGCGCAGGACTGTAAAAAGGGAACAGCAGCTCTTTCCCTAAAGAAAAAAAAGTCTGGATCCTTTGGCTTCAGGTGTATTTGGTGGGGTAGCCTGGGCATTTCTTGGGCAGGAAGAGCTTTCTGTGGTGGCACCTTTTGTCTGGCAGGAATCTTCAGCTGGAGTAAATTTTTCAGGAGGTGGGACCGGACATTGTAGTAAAGGGCTGAAAAAAGGGAACAGCAGCTCTTTCCATCAGAAAAAAAGTCTGGATCATTTGGTTTTGAGGTGCAGTTGGTGGGGCAGCCTGGGCACTTCTTGGGCAGCAAGAAATTCCTGTAGTGGCACCATTTTTTCGGAGGACTCTTCATTTGGATTCCATATTCTAGGAGGTGTGACTGGCCAATGCAGAGCAGGGCTGAAAAAAGGGAACAGCAGTTCTTTCCACCAGGAAAAAAAGTCTGGAAGCTTTGGTTTCAGGTGCAGTTTGTACGGCAGCCTGGGCACTTCTTGGGCAGGAAGAGTTATCTGTGGTGGCACCTTTTGTCTGGCAGGAATCTTCATTTGGAGTAAATTTTTCAGGAGGTCGAACCCGCCATTGCAGCGCAGGTCTGAAAAAAGGGAACCCAGCTCTTTCCTCCAGGAAAAAAGTCTGGATCCTTTGGTTTTGAGGTGCAGTCGGTGGGACAGCCTGGGCACTTCTTGGGCAGCAAAGAGCTTTCTCTGTTGGAACTTTTATCTGGCAGGAATCTTCATTTACATTAAATTCTCCAGGATGTCAGAGGAGCCATTTCAGAGCAGGGCTGAAAAAAGGGAACAGCAGCTCTTTCTACCAAGAAAGATAGTCTGGAACCTTTGCCTTCAGCTGCAGTTGTTGGGGCAGCCTGGGCACTTCTTGGGCAGGAAGAACTTTCTGTGGTGGCACCTTCAGTCTGGCAGGAATCTTCAGTTGGAGTAAATTTTTCAGGAGGTGGGACCGGCCACTGCAGCGCGGGGTTTAAAAAAGGGAACAGCAGCTCTTTCCACCAGGAAAAAAGTCTGGATCCTTTTGTTTTGAGGTGCAGTTGGTGGGGCAGCCTGGGCACTTCTTGGGCAGCAAAGAGCTTTATGTGGTGGCACCCTTTGTCTGTAAGAATATTCATTCGGATACAATTTTTTAAAAGGTGGGACCGGCCATTGCAACACAGGGCTGAAAAAGGGAACAGCAGCTCTTTCCACCAAGAAAAAAAGGCAGGATCCTTTGGCTTCGGGTTTAGTTTGTGCAGCCTGGGCACTTCTTGGGCAGCAAGAGGTTTCTGTGGTGGCACCTTTTGTCTGGCAGGAATCTTCAGGTGGATTCAGTTTTTTAAAAGGTGGGACCGGCCACTGCAGAGCAGGGTATAAAAAAAGGGAACAGCAGCTCTTTCCAGCAAGAAAAAAAGTCTGGATCCTTTGGTTTCAGGTGCAGTTTTTGGGGCAAGGCCGCGGGCACTGCGTGGGCAGAAAGAGTCTGTGGTGGCACTTTGTCGCAGGAATAGTCTAGTGGATTCAAATGTTTTAAGTGTGGGGGACCACGCCATCTTGCAGTGTAGGCTGAAGAAGGGAACACAGCTCTTCCACAGGAAAAAAAGGTGTGTTCCGGGCTCATGCTGCAGTTGTGGAGGCCAGCCTGGGCACGTCTTCGAAGTGCAAGATCTTGCGGTAGTGCACCTTTTGTCTGCAGAATTCGTTCAGCTTGGAGGTAAGGATTTCAGGAGGTGGACCGGCCATTGCAGCGCAGGGCAGAAAAAAGGGAACAGCAGCTCTTTCCACCAGGAAAAAAAGTCTGGAATCTTTGGCTTCAGGTGTAGTTGGTGCAGCCTGGGTACTTCTTGGGCAGGATGAGTTTTCTGTGGTGGCACCGTTTGTCTGGCAGGAATCTTTAGTTGGATTCAATTTTCCAGGAGGTGAGACCGCCCATTGCAGCGTAGGGCAGAAAAATGTGAACAGCAGCTCTTTCCCTAAGGAAAAAAAGTCTGGATCCTTTGGCTTCAGGTGTAGTTGGTTCAGCCTGGGCACTTCTTGGGTAGGAAGAGTTGTCTGTTGTGGCACCTTTTTTTCTGGCAGGAATCTTCATTTGGATTCAATTTTTCAGGAGGTCGCACGGGACAATGTAGCGCAGGGCTGAAAAAAGGGAACAGCAGCTCTTTCCACCAGGAAAAAAAGGCTGGAACCTTTGGCTTTGAGGTGCAGTTTTTGGGGCAGCCTGGGTATTTCTTGGGTAGTAAGACCTTTCTGTGGTGGCACCTTTTGTCTGGCAGGAATATTCATTTGGATTCAATTTTCCAGGAGGTAGGACCGGCCACTGCAGCGCAGGGCTGAAAAAAGAGAACAGCAGCTCTTTCCCTAAGGAATGAAAGTCTGGAAGCTTTGGCTTTGACGTGCACTGTGTGCGAAAGACTGGTCGCTTCTTGGGCAGCAAGACCTTTCTGTGGTTGGACCTTTTGTCTGGCAGGAATCTTCAGCTGGATGCAATTTGGAGAGTCAGTTTGGCCATTGCAGCGCAGGGCTGAAAAAAGGGAACAGCAGCTCTTTCCACCAGGAAAGATAGTCTGGATCCTTTGGCTTTAGGTGCTGTCGTTGGGGCAGCCTGGGCACTTCTTGGGCAGCAAGAGATTCCTGTGATGGCACCTTTTGTCTCTGAGGTGTTTGTTCCCTGTTATCAAGTCCCTTATGGCGTCAATCACAGAGCACTGGGTCTGCTCACAGGGCATGATGAAGGAACACAGCAGCAGTGTGGAAAGAGGAGGTAGAAAAATACATTCCTGTATCTAATTGCCTTCTTCAGTTAGAGAAATTGCTAATCTTGTGACATTATTTGTACTGGACCCTTCTAAGGATGTACTTTTGCCCAGACCTTTTGCTCCAGATGTGCCAGCTACACCCAATGAAACCAGAGAGAATCTCAGCGAAGCCACAAATCAGCTCTTATGGCACTTGGCACTCTATGGGGTTTGGCACTGGAGCTCAATCTCTCTGGGATGGCTGGTCCAGAACAGTTCATTTAATGAATGGTGCTGTTGCTGAACTTCCCTGGGCACATTGCAATTGGCTACTGAGGCTGAAAGGTTTCCTCGAAGGATTTTTATCTTTTGAAACTACAGGCTGAGTTTTAGGGATAAACTCCAGTATTCTGAAAGTGGAAAGTTGATCAAACAGAAAAGACTGTTTCTTCTACAACAGATTTGAAATAGTCCACTTGTAAAAATCACAAAGCTTGAAGTCTACTCAGCAGAGCTGATTCCTCATCTGCACTGATCATCAGCAACTGGCCTCTCTCCTATTTCAGGGTCTCATCTGTGTACACTGGATTAAGGCCTCCTAACTTCTTAAGAAAAGTAGTGTTATAAGCTCACAGTTCTGGCAAGGTTTCCTTAGCAGATGGGTTGAAAAGCAAAACTTTGTTGCCATGACCAACGAATGCAGAGCCCAAGGTGGTTTGTGGTGCTAGCTTTGCTCCACTCTATAATAACTTCTGTCCAGATCAGCGCTGGCAACAAGAATTCCAGGTTAACGCTTGTTTCAGTTTTCAGGCTTTGCATTTCAAGAATGGGGAGTTGTTATTGGAAACTCTGCCATGGCTGTCAGTAACAGCCTTGGAAAACAGTTTTTCTTATTTCTGAGGGAGAAGTTTCCAACCCAGCTTTGGAGTATGCAAATAGTTGAATGACTTGTTGTACAATTGGAAATAAAAATCAATACATTTGCTCTGATTAATGTCTTAAGTTATATTTGGCTAAAGAGTTCTTTTCTTGTTACCTTCTTTAAAAAATAGAACCCACAAGCAGAAAGGTGATCTCCTAAAGTGTTGCAACCTTTTAAGTCCACTTGTTGCCACACAACAATAGCATGCCAATATCACATCCAAAGATACAGAATCTTACAGAGATACACACAAATATAGACCTATACATATCTATGTATGTATATCTATCTACCTATACATATCTATACATATCTATACAAATACACACAAGAAAGTTTGGGGTTCCTGATGAGAGTTCTACACAGGTAATGAACAGAGGACTGGTTTGATGTGTCATACAACTGTGGGGACCATGAACGTAAGCTCTGAGCTTTGCTTTATTGTCCCGGTTTGTAACTGCCTGCCTTCCCTTTGGGGGGAACACAGGCCTCTATTTTGCACGCTCTGTTTTGTTTCACTTGGCAGTGTAGACTAGGGGCAGAAGAGTTTTTGGAGCCAAACAGCTCGATCCAGATTCAGTTCCTTTAGTGGTGCCTAAAACTCAGGAGCTGGACTCCACGGTGCCGGTGGGACCCTCCCAACTCAGCACGTTCCATGATTCCATCAAGTCCAACTGTCAGCCCAGCACTGCCCCAGCAACCCCCAAACCACTAAAGCGTGTCAGCCATGGCCAGATGCAGGCGCCTCTGAAACACCTGCCGGGGTGCTGGCTCCGCCTGGGCAACCCATTGCAGTGCCCGAGCCCCCCCGAAAAACACAGCGAGAAACCTTTGTCCAGGAGCTGACCTGAAGCTCCCCTGCCTCAGCCTCGGGCCACGTCCCCCGCTCCTCCCAGCGCAGGCTCCTTTCCAGCAGCCCCCTCGGCAGAAGGCGGCTCAGGGCTCCCCTCTGCCCCCCCGGCCGGCTCCGCTCCGGCCCCGCTCCCGCCACGGCCCCGCTCGGCTCTGCACGGGGAAGGAACGCGCCCAGCCCCGGCCCGACACCCCGCGGGGGCCGCGCACCGGGGATCCCTCCCCGGGGCTCACTCATTGGGGGTCCCTCCCCGGGGCTCACTCACCGGGGCTCACTTGCCGAGGGTCCCTCCCCGGGGGTCACTTGCCAGGGGTTGTTCACCGCGGGTCGCTCACCGGGGTCCCTCCCCAGGGCTCACTTACCGGGGCTTCTCCCCCGCGGTCCTACCGGTCGGGGGCACTGGGGGTCGCTTTCAGCGATCGCGGGTCCGCTCACAACGGTGGGCCGCACACGGAGGGGTCCCTCCCCCGGGGCTGCGCACCGGGGGCCACTCGCGGGGTCTGGGGCCGCTGCCCGGGTCGCTGCCGCGGGGCCGCTCAGACGGCAGCGCTCGCCGCTCCCGGCCCGCCCCGCCCGCTCCCACCCAAACCCAAACGCCGCCTCTCGGCCCCGCCCCGCCCCGCCCAAGCCCCGCCTCGCCCCGCCCACTCCGCCGCCTCCCATTGGCTGCGCACGTTCGGCCCTGGAGCGAGGAGCGCGCGGGGAGCGTTGCCTGGAAACCGGCCAGGGAATCCCGGGAATCCTCGAGGCGCCGGCGCTGCCCCCCCACTCCTGGAGCAGCGGCCGGGCCCGCCCGGGGAGCGGGCACTCAGCGCCCGGCTGCGGCCGCCAAAACGGGCAGGGAAGCAGGCGCGCGGGAGGCGGGCTCCGGGCCCCGGGCAGCGAGGAGCCCTGAAAAGAACAAAAGTGTTGGAAGAGAGGGAACTCATCGCACCGTCACAGAACAGGCTGAGGTGGAAGGGACCCACGGGGAGCGTCGAGTCCGAGCCTTTGCCCGGCACAGCACCGACCCCAAGAGTCACACCGTGTGCCTGAACTCTGCCAGATCACAGCCCAGCATCAGCTTCATGTGCCGTGAGGCCCCACGTGTGTGTTTGCTCCCCTTTCTGGTGGGAGAGATGACACTCCCTTAGAGTGGAATAAAGATTATCCTAGACTGGAACTGGCAGCTGTGATAAACTGTATCCCGAGAGCATTTAACTGGTAGCAGTTTTCCCTGGGCTCTAGCTTGCTATTTATTATAGTTATTTGCAGACAGGAAAGGGGAGAGAATTAAAAAATCTCTTTCTCCTTGCCCCCTCCACAACAAGTTTGAGGACATGTGGCTGTTGAAACAGAGCTTAACAAACAGTCCAGCCTTGAGAGAGTGGGGAGAGCACAGGGGGGCTCAGTTTAACCGTTTGTCTGGTTTTCTTCCTTTCTGAGGAGGATTTATTTTTCTTAGGTGGGAAATTGCCAAAAATAGACAGCAAAATCAGACTGCAGTTCAGAGATCACACTCTCATCTCCGTGGAACCAGATCAAGAGAATGCTGTGGGTACAGTGAAGCCACCCCTGTACATTTGGGGTGGGCTGGGGAGTGCATGTGAGGCATGGGAGTTGTTGCTCTCCTGTGCAAAAGGTCTATAAGGGTCATGCAGTTACACTGAGCTGGATCCTGCATCCCATTAGGGTTTGTTAGGATACTGTGGGGTTGTTTGTTGAGTGATCTGGCACATTCCAACCTTATGTAGCAGTTCGTTTGGATACATGTCCGGAATAAAGCCAAGTGCTAGAAATACTCAAACACACAAAATATCTTTTATTACAATGAGAATAATAATAATAGTAATAAACTTAGCAAGAGGGATTAAAAACTAAAAAAAGGATACAAAGTAACTGTCTTATTGGATGGCATTAAAACAAATACTACGAACAGCATTTAATACAGTATTAACTAGTGAAAAGGGATACTAAAAAAGGATCTTAACACAATATTATGGATAACACGAAACTGGTTAGTAAAAAGGGAAACTAAGGAAAAAATACTATAAACATAAAAGGGGAATTAAAGGAACACAAAAAGGATATTAAAAAGTTTGTTCTCTCAGTTGCTTCCTGTCAATAAACTGTGCTTACCCACACAGACAGGCCAGGGCTGCCAGGATCTGCAGCAGCTGGTCGGTGCCCGTGCTTAGCGGGCGTCCCCATGGAACAACACAGTCTCCATGGCAGGATGAGGATCGCTCACCCCAGCAGTCCTGACACCCCATTTTATCAGCTCCACATTACACCACGTAGGGCCAGTACCCAGTATAAGGTGATGCCTGAGTGGCAGCCAAACCCCGCCTGTTCATCACCTGATAGCAACAGTCTGTGCATGCCCTGCTGTAGGGCAAGGGGCCAGCGACCCCTGCCCACAGAATCTTCCTCTCACCAGCATCTTTCTCACCCCTGTGGATGACCTCTCCCACTGTGTTTCAAGGGTAGATGTATCTATCTTGCAATATGTAGCAAAACCAAGGAAGAACTCAGCTCTGATAATAGGGGATATCAGGCTGACTTACTAAAAAGCACAATGGACCTTTCAATTTGCTTGTGCCATGAAGTTACATTGTACCATACTCTGGCTGGTTTCACATCCTAATATGATTCCTTTCTCACGCCTCTATGCTCCATTGATCATCTAATTCAAAAGTACCCCCCTTACATTTGTTTAAATGTAAAATGAACCAAGGACAATTTTTGAGAGCTTTGCATTTAGATTTCATTAGTCTGAAGTAGTAGAATAAATGGTCTTGTGTGTATTTGTCTATATAGAATCATGGACTGGTTTGGGTTGGAAGGGACCTTAAAGATCTTCTCATTCCACCCCCTGCCATGGGCAGGGACACCTTCCACTAGAGCAGGTTGATCCAGCCTGTCCTTGGACACTTGCAGGGATCCAGGTGCAGCCACAGCTTCTCTGGGAATTCCATCCCTGCCTGTCCCTACCCTTCCAGGGAAGGATTTCTTCCCAGTCTCCCATCTAACCCTGCTCTCTTTCAGTTTAAAAACCATTGCCCCTTGTCCTGTCCCTCCAGGCCCATATCAAAAGTCCCTCTCCCTCCTTTTTAGAAGCCCCCTTCCCTGGTGGGGTGTCTTCAGCTCCTCCCAGGACCTGTGTGTGTCTGTATCTATCTTGTATCTGTCTATATTTATAGACAGTATATATTTTAATACATTTCTATCCATATATTTAGACATAGATATTTATACACTGTAAATATTAATGCACACCTATCTACACAATGATGATAACTTTGTGTCCAGACCTACCCCTTCCCCTGTGTAACCTTTTTGGGGGTTTTATTCCTTGGGATTTCCAGGGTCTCACTTTCAGTGGAGCCGATCTTTCCCACCTGGATCTTTGCTGCATCAACTTCAGGGTGTCCAATCTGAGCCTCTGCAACCTGGCCCGTGCCAGCCTGTGCTGTGCCAGCCTGGAGAGGGCTGACCTGTCAGGTTGAAGCCTGTGTTTGTCCATTTCTATGGCCCAGAAAAGGTCCAGCTGTGGTTTGTCCAACCCTGAGAAGGGCCCACAAGGGCTGCACTGAGTCTGTGACCATCTCAGCCCCAAATCCCCTTGTCCTCCTCCAATTCACACAGCTCTGAGGCAGCACCAGTGTGCAGCTGCTGTGTCTCTGACTGGTTTTCCTCCCAGAACCCCTTTCTGTGTGTGTTCCAGGTGCCAGCCTGAAAGGAGTGGCCATGGAGGGCAGTCAGATGACAGGAATGAACCTCCGAGTTGCAACGCTGAGAAACGCCAAACTAAAGAACTGAAACCTCAGGGGAGCAACGTTGGCAGGAACTGATTTGGAAGTGAGTTGGGATTCATTTTCCATCCTATTCCTTTCTCTGCTATCGTCAGCTGGTAATTTGGGGATTGCTGGCTTTTGGCTGAGCTCTCCAGCTTCAGAGTACAATGGAGTTCAGGTAAATGGACTTCAAGTAAAGCTTTGAACAGAGTTCTGGGTGCATTCCATTGACACTTCTTTTTCTTTTCCCCTTCAGAATTGTGACCTATCAGGTTGTGACCTCCAGGAAGCCAGTTTGAGGGGCTCTGATGTGAAAGGAGCCATCTTTGAAGAGATGCTGACCCCCCTGCACATGTCCCAGAGCATCAGATAGGGAAGAGAAGACGTCAAAGAGGAAGGAATCCAAACATTTGTTGTGACCTTCTTCACCTCCTCCCCTTCCTGAGTTAGAAGGAATGGTTATTAGACAACTTCCATTTGCAGTAGTGCCTAAGTAGACTCTTCTGATCACTTTTGGGGAGGGAATTTTTGTTTCAGAGGTGGAAAGAGAGTTTCTCCCTTTGTGAAGAGAGTGAGGAAGTGGGCTGGTTCTGAAAGCAGAAAGTGGGGCTGGTTTGGGGGGGAGGGTTCAAGACTTTCGTTGTTTAGCATTGCCTGACTTTGGAATGCATTTTAATTTCTAAAGCACAATATATGCAATTCTATTTGTTAAGTCTGTAGCTGCAATATGAATAGAAAATGTTATTGCTGTATAGTAGCAAAGAAAGTGGAGGTTTCCAGGTAGACAAGTGTCTTTACAGTCAGTGTCTTCATTCCTGCAGGGTGTTAATGCCAGGGGTGGTCACACAGTGCCCACAGGATGTGTTCAGGTCTCTGCTGGGCTGGAAACAGTGGGGAACTGTCCTCAGAGGTCCTAAATTGCTGTGGAGTAGTTGGAGGGCAGGGTTAGAGCAGCTTTATCCCCTCAAATGTGCAGAGGAAGCTGCTGCCCCTGCAGGGACCTGCCCCGAGCCCGGATTGAGTTCCCCCTGGAAGATCCCTGGGCAGAAATGGGATGTCTCAGTCAATGCTCTCCAAAAGAGTGTGAAATTGGACTCTCAGTCCCAGCTGGGAAGAAAAATTCCCCTGCTTCCACATGTCCTGAGCACTCCAGACTGGAGTTCCTGTAGCTTTTTCCTTCTTTGTTGGGAATTCAATGGACAGAGGAAAACACAGAAGTGTCCCCAAAGCAGAGAGAAGCTCTGGGGCCACAGCACCTGCTCCCCCCTCTTCTCATCCCTGCAGGAGATGAAGAAATGGCCCTCAATGTTTTCCCTCAATGTACTGTGCAAATAGTCTCTGAAAGCATGGGCATAATCCCATTTCCCAGCCAGATCCACTCTGGGCTGCCTAAAGTGGCTGTAAAAGCATCTTGCCTGGGGCCAAGTGCCCCTTCCACACTTGCTTTACCTGTGGAAAAAAGCAGGGAAAGATGTTTTTTGTGTGAGCACCCTTCACATCTCAGTGTTTGTGATCTTGGGAATCCTCTTGGACCAGGAACAATGGTAGATTATCTGTTGTCATGAGATTTGTACCTGGAGATTGTTTTGATCTGTGTTTAAATCTTCCTTGAAAATACCACTGATAGAAAACAATGTAAAAAAAAAGGAAAAAGAAAAAAAAAGACAAAAAGGTCATACGAAGAAAAAAGGGGAGGAAAAAGAGAAAAAGGAGAAAAAAGAGAAAAAAAAGACAGAAAAACAGGAAAAAATGAGACAAATAATAAAAAAGAAAGAAACAAGAAAAAAGAGAAAAAAGAAAACGAGAACGAAAAAAGAGGAAAAAAGGAAGCAGAAATAAAAAAAGAAAAGGAAAAAAGAAAGAGAAAACAGAAGGAAAAGAAAAGACAGAAAAAAAATAAAACCAAAAAAGTATTATCCTCACTCCACTCACGTGCAAATGGCCGCAATGATCCGCCGCAAGGACTACAACTCCCGTGCTGCCTCGCGCAAGGCGCAGGCGCAGTGGCGGGTGTACGGGGGCGTGACCGCGCGCTGATTGGCTGCGGCGGTGTTCTCTAAAGGCGGTGCGCGCGCAGAGCGGGAATCGGTGATGGCGGCGGGTCCTGCCTTTGTCTGTGAGAGCTGGCGGGGGGTGCGGGAGAGCGGGGTCTGGGGATCCCCTCGGGGGCTGCGGGGAGCGCGGCCGTGGGTGGAAGGGCTGGAGGGCTCGGGAGGGTTTAGCGCGGAGGTTCGGGGGTTCTCGGGGGTCAGAGCGCAGGGCCTTGGAACCGTCTCGGGGGCCGCGGGGCCCGGGGGCCTCCCAAGAACCCGGATGTTCGATTCGATTGCCGAGAAAGTCCCTCGGAAAAAAAAATCAGAACCACCCAACGAAAAAAAGAACCCTGAAAAAAGGAAAAGTGAGAAAAAGGTGAAGGAAAAACTGCAAGGGTCAGGATGATTTTATTGCTTTGGTTCGGTTTTTCCTTGGTCTCCTCCTTCTCAGATTCTTTGCTCCCTTCCTTTACAGGAAGTTCTTCTGCTGTTCTGTGGTTTTGTGGTCCGTTAGGGGCTTTTAGGGGTCCCTAAGGAGGTTTTTGAGGGTCTCTGAGGGGGTTTGGTTTCCTGGGGGGACTTAGGGGGAGGTTGAAGGTCCTTGAAGGGGTTTGGGAATCCCTGAGGGAGTTTTGGAGTCTCTGAGGGAATTGGGAGGTCCTGGGGGGCTTGCAGGGGGTGTCTTTGAAGGAGTTTTCTGGGTTTCTAGAGGGATTTCAGAAGTCCCAGACGGTTTTGAGGGTCTCTGAGGGGGTTTTTGGGGTCCCTGAAAGGACCTGGGGGGTCCCAAGTGGGTTTTGCAGGTCACTGAGAGGGTTTAGGGGGTCCTGGAGGGGGATGAGGTCTCTGAGGGGATTTGTGGGGTCTTTAAGGAGGTTTTGATGGGTCCAGAGGTGGATTTCTGAGGGGATTTCAGGGGTTTTGAGAGGATTTTATGGGGTCTCTGTGTCGGCAAACCAACCCCAGGGAAAGGGGATCCCAATTCCCCCCCCGAACCCCAGAGACCCCCAAAACTCAGCAGACAGAGACCTCACAGGGAGGGGGGCTGGAGGGTCCCCTAAAGCCCAGCAGTGGGGTTTAGGGGGATCTCTCAGCCCTCAGGGGAGGGGTCCTGTGGGTGCCCCCCAAAATGCAGGGGGGAGATGTAGCAGAACCGAGTAAGGGGATCCCAGTGCCCCCAGTATCGCCCAGTGACCTCCCAGTGACCCTCAGTATGGCCCAGTAACCCCCTCAGTGACCATCCAGTGTGTCCCAGTGACCTCCCACTGCCCCCCAGTATGGCCCAGTGAGCACCCAGTAACCCCCAGTATGGCCCAGTAACCTGTCTGTGTCTCCCCTTGTGTCCTGGTAATCCCCCAGTACCTCCCCAGTCCCTCCCAGTGCCCTCCCAGCATCCCTCAGTAACCTCCAGTCCCTCCCACTGCCCCCTGGTTCCCCCCAGTGTGTCCCAGTATCCCCCAGTAATCACCCAGTGTCCCCCAAATCCCCTCAACTGTCCCCAGTGTGTCCCCAGATGCCCTTGGCCTTTCTGTGAGCGTGGGGGGGGCGTTTTTGGTGTCAGAGAGTCCAGGGGGGCTCCTGGGGTGAGATGGAGGGTTGGGGACATCAGGGATGGGGTTTGGGGACAGTGGGGAGGGGTTTGTGGACAGTGGAATTGGGGGTGTCAAGGAGGGAATAATGGCCATGGAGAGGCCCTGGCGATGCTGGAGACACCAGGGTTATCTTGGGGTGTCAAGAGGGGAATTAGGGACACCAAGTGGGTCTTGGGGACACCAAGGGGGATCTCAGGGTTCACCTGCTTGTGGTTCAGCCCCTGCAAAATCCCTTCCAACCCCACCCCAAGAGGGATCACCCGGCACCCTGGGACAGGAACACAGTGGGCTGTACTGGGGGCACTGGGCTGTACTGGGAGGGCACTCAGCGTCCCTGGAGGTGTTGAAGGTGAGAGTGGATGTGGCCTCAGTGCCATGGTCTGGGAAGCACAGCGGGGTTGGATCCAGGGTTGGACTTGATGATCTCAGAGGTCTTTTCCAACGTGGCTGATTCTGTGATTCTGTGATTGCCATTCCTGTGGCAGCACATGCTTGAGGCTCCATCCCCAGGGTGATAGAGATGTCTGTCCATATCTATCTCCAAGGTTAGTCTGTAAATGTGTGGTGTTAGCAAAGCAGGCTGAGTTCTGGGCTGGTTGTAGAAGGAGAAAGAAGCCCAGAGGCCAGTGCAAGCAGGCAGCCCTCAGCTTGCACCTGATGTCCCCTCCCTGCAGGTTCCTGTCCTTGAGCCCAGGCCCTGAGGTGAGGCTGAGAAGTGGCGCGGAGGTGAGCCCAGAGCTGTCCCTGAGGTGAGGCTGAGAATAAGTGCAAGGCAGAGGTGCTGCTGAGGAAGGAGAGCCCTGTGGTGGGGAAGAAACAAAGCTGTGAGTGCCCATCCCCGAGCAGGTGCTGTGTCCATCCCCTGTGTGCCAGGTGAGCTGGGGCTTTGCTGCAGAGCTGCGGGCGCTGATTTGAGCGTCTCCAAGTGCTGAGATGGTGGGCACCCAGGAACACAAACTGTGCCTGGCCACGGAGCCTGCAAGGAGGAGCAGAGACAGCCGTGGCAGTGTGGGGGGCCAGGTTGTGCCTGTGCCTTCCCCTGCAGGCCCTGGCTGTCCCTGCTGGGCCCCTGTCCATCCCCATCAGGTCCCTGCCCGTCCCCCGGGCTGAGCTCCCCCCAGGAAGTGCCGTGGAGCTGAAGCTGCTGCCATCCCCCCCTGCAGCCGCTGCCCCAGCCAAGGGAGCAGCAAAGGCAGGGCCAGGAGCAGAGGCAGCAGCAGGGGAGCCCTGGGGGGGCCGGGAAGCTCTTGTGTGGGTCAGGAAAGAGGCGCTGGGCACGAGGCCGGGGCTGTGCTGAGCAGGCCCAGCCCTCACATCCCCCCAGCCAACGCCGGCTGCCCGGGGGGCTTGGGAGGGACCCCCAGCCCGTGTGCCCCACACTGAGCTGGCAGAGAGAGAGCCAAGGGACAGGGCCACGGGCAGGGCCACGGGGGAGGGACAGGCAGGGCCATTGCAGGGCCACGGTGAGGGCACAGCCTGTGGCAGCAGAGCTGCCCAGGGCCGGGGGCAGCCGGGGGTGTTGGGACCAGGCAGTGCTGGGGCCAGGGCCACGGTGAGGGCACAGCCTGTGGCAGCAGAGCTGCCCAGGGCCGGGGGCAGCCGGGGCTGTTGGGACCAGCCAGTGCTGGGGCCGAGCAGAGCACGAGGCCTCTTGCAGAGCCCTGGAGCAGCCTCCCACTTGCCAGCCCTGCCCTGGTGGGGTGACACTGTCCCCTCCCTAAGGGACACTCCCCCTGAAATCTTTGGGGGGACCTTTTGTGTCTATTCCTGGTTCCTGATTCCTGCTGGGGACCTGAGGGAGCCTCTGCAATCCCATCCATGGGGCACAATCTCCTCTCCAGAGCTTGACTCACTGCAGGCTTTGCAGGGAAATCTGTGCTGGCAGCCCGAGTATGTCCTGACCCCCCATGCTCCCCCCAGAATATTTGGGACGAGTTCCCCCTTCCCAGGCACGCACAGGATGGGGGGCAGTTGTTTTCCTGCTGTTCCTGTTCCTGCTCAGCCCTGGGTGGCTCCTGGGGGTGGACAGGAGGTGTTTTTTGAAGGTGCTGGGCTGGGTTGGGGGCAGAGCCCCAGCAGTGGGTGGGGGATGCGGGTCCCCCCCATGGTGGGGGTTGGTGTTGCTGGGTCAGGCCCC